>NC_046970.1:27337722-27385222 GCF_009769545.1 Cyclopterus lumpus | reverse complement strand
AGGAGTGAGTCAACGGGCCGATTGACTCTTTCACTCCTGGGCTCCGTCGCTCTTCTGGCAACGAGGAGGATGTTTAAGATGTATATCATATTTATGAGAGGAACAATGGCACATCAAAGAGCTGCCGCCAGGTTGAGTTTCACAGAGATCTCTCTTTAATAAATAGACAGAGTTCTACCAGTGTGTGGAAGGTTCCTTGTGGATATGAATCCATATACTTGTGATAAACCGTTTCTTCTCCAAAGATCAGACCGGCTGTTTGTTTCATCCGGACCGTTTTCCTCCACATTACTTTACATTACATTACATTACATTACATTACTTTACATTACATTACATTACATTTCATGTCATTTAGCTGACGCTTTTATCCAAAGCAACTTACAATAAGTGCATTAAACCATGAGTCCAAACTCAGAACAACAAGAATCAAGCAAGTACAATTTCTTCAATAACGTTAAACTACAAAGGGCTATCAGTAAGAGACATTTAAGTGCTACTAAAGTGTTAAACTACAAAGTGCCATCAGTAAGAGACATTTAAGTGCTACTAAAGTGTTAAACTACAAAGTGCTATCAGTAAGAGACATTTAAGTGCTACTAAAGTGTTAAACTACAAAGGGCTATCAGTAAGAGACATTTAAGTGCTACTAAAGTGTTAAACTACAAAGTGCTATCGGTAAGGGACATTTAAGTGCTACTACGGCATTTAAGTGCTACCTATTCAAGGTATAGTCGAAAAAGATGTGTTTTTAGTTTGCGATGGAAGATGCAATGCTTCACGATGGCTTCACAGTCCCCGAGAAGATCACTGGGAAGATTTCCGTTCCCAGTCTCCACAGAGGTCTTTAGATCTAAGAAGCTTACCCAGAAGGTAACAACGTCAATCTTCTTCAAATATGTCCGTCTCCAGAGCGCCAGGCGTATTGTGGAGAAGTGTCAGTGATGCTGGAGGATAGCTTTTATCCAACCGGTAGAGCCGAGCGTGACACCTATCCAGAGATCATTTCAGATCGACCTGTGACCTATGAAGGGGCCGCATTACGAATAACATTAGTCGTTTTCAGTAGACGACCTGCCAAGCAAGCATTTCACGGGGCATCAAGCTCTGTCCTGGCTCCTCTCTCACTCCCCCAGTCGGTGGCTTTAGGCCAACCAGCCGGGCCTTTCTCAAGCCCCCGACCTTAAGAGACTAAGCTCATGTGGAGAATCAGTGTGCCTGAGACAAAATAAAGCCATCAACTCCGGTCAACATCCCTGAGCTGGAGAAGGCCTTAAGAAAAACTTTTAACAAAAAAACCATAATCTGACAGGACTGGTTCAAGGGTTCACAGCTGGTTGGACACTTTACCATCTGCTTTGAAGGAGCCCGAGATAGTTGATGCTTTACTGGAAAAAAGAGATTTGGAAAGGACTCATGATTGGTCCATTTGCTAAATCCCCCTTTCCAACGACTAGAAACAGTCCAATAGGTAAAGGTAGCCCTAAATGTTCTGGGAAATCGCGCCTCATCATCGCCCCCTCACAGCGACCAAGCTCAAAGCATCGATGGTCTCATTCCTTTGGCATCCTTCTCCCGGTTTAATGCCTCTGTTGACGATGTCATTACGTTTATTAAGAAGGTGCAGGCTAGCCAAGCCGATATCACAGCCCTTCACATCGCTTCACAATGGCATCTATTTGCTGTTAAATGGAGAGATAACATGTATTTCTCAGTGAGACTCACCTCTGGTTGTCGCCGCAGCCCAAAGATATTCAATACTTTGTCAGAGGAGCTTTGCTGGATTCCTCTAAATAACCGGGAGTTGCCTTTTGTGCTTCATCTCCGAGATGATGTTCTATCAGCGGACGACCCAACGATGCGTCGCTGCTCTCTCATGCGTTGTGGAACTGGGTATTCCTCTACCTGAAGATAAAAACGCTCGGCATCACTTTAGATCTGCAGCCCGGTGCGAGCCTCCCTGCCTCTTGAAAAATGTCATCTCATTAGAGAGATCCTGAGAAAGGAGCAGGAGGCAGTCGCGAAACCAAAAAAAAGAGAATTGCTTTCTTTGCTCGGGCATCATCATTTTTGCGACGCGTGTTATTCCCCAAGGACGTTCCTTCACACCAGCTGATGCCAGAAGAACGGTCACACTTCTTCTTTTTGCTCTAATGGAAATGTACCCAATTATTATTGGTTGTCTTCTGTGGGGTAATATATATATATCCTTAACAAAGGGCGCTCCTCAGTTCCATTTATTAATAGAATGTAAGGCGCCTTACGCGTTCATCCGTTATGCGTTTTTTTGGGAGTTTTTTCTGATCCGATGTGAGGTCCTGGTTTGAACTTCTGAAATGTTGCCAACTGTGTCCAGAGGGGGCGCCATCCAGCCGGACCTAGATTAAACATGACCCTGCAAAACACAGGAGCAGCATCAGCTGCAGCTTCCTGGTCTTCATCTGCCTCGGATCGCTTCCTCCGGCACGAGGCTCGATACAAGACATGTTATGGCATATGTGCTGGTCTCTTTAACCGTGTTGCCTCAACAGCAATCTGTTTGAATTCAATTGGCCTCACTGCTTGTCTAATTGGGGCGGGGGGCTCCTTACTGCTGCTCTCCTCTGGAAGGGCAGGGAGGCCGCAGAACACAGCGCCAAATATATCTCACTGCAACGTGAATCCAGTTTCTTTGACAAAGTGGTCCAGACAGAAATTAAAAACATGCGATCGTCGAGAAAAAAGCTCAAACCGATGCATCCCAAGAACTCCTGCTGTACTCAAAGAGGGTTTTGATATTTACTGTAAATGTGAGTCTGACTTGAGTAGGTCACGAGCAGACGTGAGGCACCAATCATCCCTTGCTTTGGCTTCAGTGAACGGTGACCACACGGCGTTCTATCACGGCCGGCCGAGTGCTCCCTCAGATGGCCGTTTCCGAACAATTAGACTCCGATTTCTCTCGATTCTTCTCTTCTTTCATATTTCATCTTTAACTGTCCGTCTAACCCTCATTACTGTCAGGAAGTAGGGAATGCCTCTGGAAGGCCACAACTATAACACTTCCATGTGTGCCATGCCCAGCCATCTTGCGTACTTTATGGGAAGTGGTTCACGATTAGTTTAGTGAAACTGAATCATCTAGATGGAATTCTCACTCTGCACGGAGGTTTTCGCCGACTTTGCGTGCTGCGATATCGTCGCGCTGATCTCGTGTCTGGCTCAGCGACCGCAGGAAGTGGACGGACAGCTGCTTCATATGCAACCACTAACAGCAGCGTTGGCTCCAAGAGGACGTGAAGGTCTGTGCAGTGCAGTCAGAGCGTTCCCGTTAGCGACATCAGAGCCATCGCTGCAGTGGGACGAGGCCTCGGGGCGCCATTCAAACAACATGTTCACTACAATATGGGCATCTTTCCCACTCACTAAAGGTTATTGAAACAGGTTGTCCAATATAATCTCTCTTCTTTATAGGAAGGAAGGAATCTCTGTCTGTGTGTGTGTGTGTGTGTGTGTGTGTGTGGCCTTTGCATATCTCAGCTCATCGGATCTGCTTCACGCTTGGCAGGTGTGTTGCTTGGGACCCAAGGGGGTTATATCTTCAACAATAATAGACTTTAAAAAAAATGCAAACAGAGGGCGGGGCTTCAGGGCTCTGCAGATGTGCAGACTCAGTGACACAGTAAAGCCAAATGATTGACACAGCGGGTAACCAACGGACTCTTGTTGCTCTGAGAAAACAACAAATGCAACTTGGAAAAAAGAAATATCCATAATAAATGAAATGGTAATCGTCATTGAAGGTGTTCAAACTATTAAAGACTATGAACTGCATGAGGAGTCAGTCATCAACTCTTACTGGAACATCTTGTCTTGGACAGTTTAGACTTTGTAAAAGAATTCTGTAATTAACCATAAATAACCACAATATGTAAACTGAGCTCCTCAGCACAACGAGCACAATGTGACCAAACCGACCAGCAGTCATGTGAACAGCAGTCATGTGACCAGCAGTCATGTGACCAGCAGTCATGTGACCAGCAGTCATGTGACCAGCAGTCATGTGACCAAACAGACCAGCCGTCATGTGACCAAACAGACCAGCAGTCATGTGAACAGCAGTCATGTGACCAGCAGTCATGTGACCAGCAGTCATGTGAACAGCAGTCATGTGACCAGCAGTCATGTGACCAGCAGTCATGTGACCAAACAGACCAGCCGTCATGTGACCAAACAGACCAGCAGTCATGTGAACAGCAGTCATGTGACCAGCAGTCATGTGACCAGCAGTCATGTGATCAGCAGTCATGTGAACAGCAGTCATGTGACCAGCAGTCATGTGAACAGCAGTCATGTGACCAAACAGACCAGCCGTCATGTGACCATAATCAAGGCTCACCAACACCGTTGATGGTGGCGTGACCTTGTGACCTTGTGACCTCCTTATTTGCCTCAAGCAAGTGAGCTGGTCTCAGATGACCTTTTAAAAGAAGAATGTTTTAAGGAGATCAGACCCAACACGGCCCCCAGTCATGTGGCTAAATCTCATTAAAGCTTTTTGAACTCCATCCGTCGCCCTCCGATCAGAGAGAACATCAAAGTGTCATTTAGGGGAAAAACTGCATCATCTTCCTCTCAAAGTTGGGAAGTATTTTTGGAACGTACACTTTTAAGGGATAAACGGCGGCTTTGGTTGGAGTTAGAAAAGATCCGTCGGTCAAGGATTGACTGCACTGAATGTACTGCCCTGTAGGGGCAGTGGCATTATTCATATGAGATGAAGAACGTGAACAACACATTAAGCCCAGTCCTGACTGGCTGCCGCACCTTTTGCAAAGACAGTCCTCAAGACTTCCCTGAATATTAAGGGAAGTAGTAAGGGAAGCCAAATCTGATTGAAGCACATGCTTTCTGATATTTGCAGCCCACAAAATAATCATGTATATTATTTATTTAACAGTCGGTGGCTTGGTGCACCTCCAGATACTCCAACGTACGTGAATCCGTACTTCATGAAATGTCCTCTTTAGAGGCTCTGTGTGAAGAATAATACAAATACAACAGACTCAGAGTGACCTTCACTTAGCATTTACAGTCCTTTTAGACGTCTGTTTTTTAAATGTCATCACGCTGTTGCCCATGTCTCGTCATCGTTAAAACCTTTCTGGCAGAAGCCCTCAGGAGATCCACATCGGTGGCTTGTTGGAGCTTCATGGGGTTCTGAAGCAGAGTGTGTGTGCATGAATGTGATGATAATAATGAATCATGTGAGCCACATTACCACAGTTGTGTTACTAATGTGTACAGTTCATCATGATGGATGAGCATATGATTATATATTCTGTCATGAAGTCTCTCTCAATAGAGAGTTGCAGAACAGTGTTTTTTATTTCTCCACCACCAACGATGCCAATGTTTCAGTGAGCGACAGCAGACGGGGAACAGTCCAGTTTCTGATAGTTGCACACAAACAATCTTTCTTCAAAATAAGCTCAAGAAGGGTTGAAGGCTCAGTTTCAGTTACTTAGACCAAAATATCTTTCTAACCGCTGCCTAACAGACGCTGGCTGCTCTGAGTAATCAGCCAATCCATCATAATGAAGAAACTGAGGAAGAACCGTAAATATTTGTTTTCGTGGCTCAAATGATTCATTATTAACTAGCTTCACATTCGGGGACACAAACTCTCTTTAAACACCAACATACTGATGGAGCTGCTCCAGGACCCCAAGAAGCAGTCGCACCACCAACCCGCCGAGGAGAGCCAGAACAATGAGGACCTGCTCCCCGTCCCAGTGCGGTCTGACTCCACCTACACCACGTTTGAGACGCCTGACACGGTAGATGAAGCCCGGCCGAACACGACATCTGCAAAAAGTGTCACCCAAAGTGTTCAGTGCACGATTTGGAACAAAACATTCTCACACATTCTACGTGAGGTTTATATCTTGGATGTCCAGGTTTTATTTATTACGGAACCAATAAACAGGAATTTGAAAAGCGGAGGAGTGATGTAGAGACCCCGTATATGTCTCTAGTGTCAACCTGTCAATCACTGTGTAGCCCCGCCCCTAAAGCATCCCCTGATTTATGGTCTGTTTGACTCTAAATGTCCATAATTTACTAAATGAACATCACGCTGTATTGAAGAAGACTTGAAACTAGAGATTGAGAACAAAAACTAATGTTTACAATGTTTACTGAGGGAATACATCAAGAGAAGTAGAGTCATTTATATAGACTTCTATACAACCAGAGGAGTCGCCCCCTGGTGGTCAGGAGAGAGAATGCAGCTTTAACACATGAAGCATAGACTTCTATACAACCAGAGGAGTCGCCCCCTGGTAGTCAGGAGAGAGAATGCAGCTTTAACACATGAAGCATAGACTTCTATACAACCAGAGGAGTCTCCCCCTGGTGGTCAGGAGAGAGAATGCAGCTTTAACACATGAAGCATAGACTTCTATACAACCAGAGGAGTCGCCCCCCTGGTGGTCAGGAGAGAGAATGCAGCTTTAACACATGAAGCATAGACTTCTATACAACCAGAGGAGTCGCCCCCTGGTGGTCAGGAGAGAGAATGCAGCTTTAACACATGAAGCATAGACTTCTATACAACCAGAGGAGTCGCCCCCTGGTGGTCAGGAGAGAGAATGCAGCTTTAACACATGAAGCATAGACTTCTATACAACCAGAGGAGTCGCCCCCTGGTGGTCAGGAGAGAGAATGCAGCTTTAACACATGAAGCATAGACTTCTATACAACCAGAGGAGTCGCCCCCTGGTGGTCAGGAGAGAGAATGCAGGTTTTAAGCCATGAAATTTAAGACATGTTTGCTAAGAGAAGACCAGATATATACCGCTCTCATGTCTGGAAGGTAAATGTGACTGCGAGCAGCCACTTAGCATAGCTTAGCACAAAGTAGGGTGGGGAGTGTGTGTGTGCAGGTGTGTGCGTGTGTGCAGGTGTGTGTGTGTGTGTTTGTGCAGGTTTGTGCGTGTGTGCTGGTGTGTGTGTGTTTAGGTGTGTGTGTGCAGGTGTGCGTGTATGCAGTTTTGTGCGTGTGCAGGTGTGTGTGTTCAGGTGCGTGTGTGCAGGTGTGTCCGTGTGTCTGCAAGTGTGTGTGCGTGTGCAGGTGTGTGTGTGTGTGTGTGCGTGTGCAGGTGTGTGCGTGTGTGTGTGCGTGTGCAGGTGTGTGCGTGTGCAGGTGTGTGTGTGTCTCAGGTCATCTCAACCTGATGAATCTCTTCACTGACCTCGCCGACACACACACACACGAGCGATTCATAACTCTGCGTGCTCTCGGTATCGCTGCAACCACAATCAGCTCTTTTAGCCCCGCCCCTCATTTGGACACGCCTCCCCACAGATTGCTTCATCTCCACCTCGCTGTTCTCTGTCGCCTCGAATCGGATCTGAAGACCACCACCCATCTGAAGACCACCACCCATCTGAAGACCACCACCCATCTGAAGACCACCACCCATCTAAAGACCACCACCCATCTGAAGACCACCACCCATCTAAAGACCACCACCCATCTAAAGACCACCACCCATCTGAAGACCACCACCCATCTGAAGACCACCACCCATCTAAAGACCACCCCCCATCTGAAGACCACCACCCATCTAAAGACCACCACCCATCTGAAGACCACCACCCATCTAAAGACCACCACCCATCTAAAGACCACCACCCATCTGAAGACCACCACCCATCTGAAGACCACCACCCATCTAAAGACCACCACCCATCTGAAGACCACCACCCATCTAAAGACCACCACCCATCTGAAGACCACCACCCGTCTAAAGACCACCACCCATCTGAAGACCACCACCCATCTGAAGACCACCACCCGTCTAAAGACCACCACCCATCTGAAGACCACCACCCATCTGAAGACCACCACCCGTACGGGGTTTGGTTTTAATTTAACAAACAAGAAAGCTGCAGAGCGTCTTGTGTACTTCTTTCCTGCTGTTCGGTGTTCGGTGGTCTCCTCGTCTATCCTCCACCTCATCTCCCGTCTCTTTTCATTTCCTCTCTTTCTGAACAGTCATATCACACAATGTGACATATTATTAGATATCTGATGACCATGTAGGTCGTAGCGTCTCGCTCTCGTCTTCCCTCCCCATCTTCCCTTTGCTCTCCACTCCTCTCTGCTCTCTCCATTCTCATTTCCTCTCCCTTTGTTACTCATCTTTCCTTCATTCACCGTCCACGCCTCTGGTTCTGTTCTCTCTCTCCTCTTCTAGTGGAACCGCTTCCATCGGAGGTCTTTAAATGTTACTCGTGTGGATCTACTGCTGCTCGGCATCGGTGAATAAAGTCACTCCATCGAGTCAAACACCGGCTGCTGAACATGTTGGCTACCTCCGGACTTGAGTGGCACCCATTGTAAACCTCAACTTACACACCAAGGTACCCCACCAGGTATACATATATATATATATATATATATATATATATGTATATATATATATATATATATATATATATATATATATATATATATATATATAGATAGATATGTATAGAGAGAGAGAGATATATGGATCTGCATTTGCTGTCTTTGGTGGTTAATGTTCTCTATTGATGTCAAGATCTGTAGTTGTGTGTCGTGTTTCCTGTTTTATTTTGAAGTCCCCGTCTCTCGTGTCCTCTGTTTCCCTTCACTTCCTGTCCCTGTGGTTGTCTGCCATGTCCCTGATTGGTTCCTCCTGTGTCCAATCACCTGCATGTGTGTGAGGCCTGTTATGATCACTATAGATCACGTGTGTGAGGCCTGTTATGATCACTATAGATCACGTGTGTGAGGCCTGTTATGATCACTATAGATCACGTGTGAGGCCTGTTATGATCACTATAGATCACGTGTGAGGCCTGTTATGATCACTATAGATCACGTGAGTGAGGCCTGTTATGATCACTATAGATCACGTGAGTGAGGCCTGTTTTGATCACTATAGATCACGTGTGTGAGGCCTGTTATGATCACTATAGATCACGTGAGTGAGGCCTGTTTTGATCACTATAGATCACGTGAGTGAGGCCTGTTATGATCACTATAGATCACGTGTGTGAGGCCTGTTATGATCACTATAGATCACGTGTGAGGCCTGTTTTGATCACTATAGATCACGTGTGTGAGGCCTGTTATGATCACTATAGATCACGTGTGAGGCCTGTTATGATCACTATAGATCACGTGAGTGTGAGTCCGTCTTTTTGATTCTTCTGCTTGGAAGTATTCTTTTTTCAAAGTTCACTTCCTGTGGCTACACACATAACAATTGAGCTTTGTTGTAATTTTAGTAACTTTCCACCGCTGGCTTAATATGATAAATCTCAAATTACTGACTTAAATCTGTTCTTTTGTGTCTCTTTGCAGCTGTTATTTGTGTATTTGTAGTTGTGTGTCTCTTTGTGGTCATTTTACGTCTCTTTGTAGTTGTTTTGGTCTCATTTTGATATCTTTTGTGTCTCTTTGAGCTAATGTTGAGACTCTGGTTGGTACGCGTCTCTTTAAATAATATTCTGCAGGTAAAGGGGCTGTAATCTTTCCATGGTCGTAGTACTTGTGTTTAGTAGTTGTAATGCAATATAAAACAATAATATAAATCTCAGTATGTCCCTCCACAGCTTTCTGGTTGTACCAAACAAAGAAGTCTTCCATGTGCAGCTGATGAGCAGGAATCTCCCTCTCAGGCGTTTATGGTGCCGCCTTATGGAAAGGAAGCCGTCGGCGGGGAACCGAAGATATTGCTGACAGACGGGAATACAGAGACAGGAAGTGTCAAGATGCTGGAGATGGTGCGTCGGCCTTTCTGTCAGTCGGCCGGCGGTTTGTAGAGGAGGAAACCATCAGGGGGAGACCTCTGGATCAAAATGTGCTCCCTTCATATGTCGACAGCTCCCTCTCCTCCCTCCTTTATTAAATGTATAGATATCTATAAATGTGTATATATATATAAAAATAATTACATAAATAAATAAATAAAGGTTGAAGGGTTTCTATGCCGTTGTAAATCAATTTGGACAATTAATTTCACTTCCGTTAACAAAACTGCTCTGTTGGAAAAAGAGATCCTGTTTGTGTTAAATAATAACCACCGTGATGACACGAACAGGTCTCATGGGTTAATCCTGCATTCCTTTGACCCCCCCATCCCTGCATTACATTATGAATCTTCTAATTATGAGCCCTCCACATACTACGTCACTCGCTCTGCAGCTCATTGCAACACATCCGTCGCTCCGCCCGATTGCAACAGTATTTTATCGTTGACCTCCGTCTCTGAACATCTGGGTTCTGTGTTTACTTGTTCAACGGCGGAGTATTTAATATCTGGGCATTAGTATAATTGCCCCATTTTCCTACCAGCTGGGTGAGGAATGCATTTGTCTCCCAGTGGGATGGAGACGTGAGGGCAGCTGGGTACCAGTGCTGCGTTTCCCCAGTAACAGGTGGCTTTACACCGGCCCAGACCCTGGATCCTGATTGGGTGTACGTGGGAGACAGTGATGCGTGTCAGATGATTTCATGTGTTCACACGGTTGAGACGGAACAATTCTCCTGCATGTCCGCACTGCTTTTTTATTACTTGTTTTATTCATTTAAATGCAACTTTCATTAATATCTGGGCTCACATTTACCAATGAAAGTTGAGTTCATGGGATCATCTACAAAAGCTGGTTAAATGCTAATCGATAGTTGGTCAAAGTTAATAGTATGATCAGTCCTGTTGAATACTAAATAGAAAAACAGTTCATTCCAATGGAATCACCACGATTAGTAAAACTATGCATTATTTTCACAATAGACCCTGAATTTCTGCCAACAAACACATTTCAAGAACAACACCACTAGAGAGCTGCTCACTAAATGCGGGGCTACTCGTGGTTCCTAGAGTCCTAAAAAGTAGGATGGGAGCCAGAGCCTTCAGTTATCAAGCTCCTCTTTTATGGAACCAGCTTCCACTTTCAGTCCGGGAGGCAGACACAGTCACCTCATTCAAGAATAGACTTAAGACTTTCCTCTTTAATAGCCCTTATAGTTAGGGCTGAATCAGGTTTGCCCTGGTCCAGCCCCTTGATATGCTGCTATAGGCTTATAGGCTGCTGGGGGATGTTTTAGGATACACTGAGCACCTATCTCCTCTTCTCTCTCTCCTTATGGATGAATTTACATCTCTCCATTGCACCTTATTAACTCTGCTTCCTCCCCGGAGTCGTTGTGACTTCACGTCTCATAGGGTCCATTGGACCTGGAGGTGTCTGATGCTGGTGAGCCGGCCTCCCATTGGCCCTGCTGATGCCCCGCCCCCTCCTCTCTACCTCCTTCTGTTTCATGGATTGGAGTTCCATTCATACATTGTCATATTCATGTGATGTGTTTATGTAACTCTGTAACTCTGTTCATCTGGTCACATGACATCTATTCATCTGTCCATCCGGGGAGAGGGATCCTCCTCTGTTGCTCTCCTGAAGGGTTCTTCACTTTTTTCCCTGTCAAAGGTTATTTTTGGGGAGTTTTTCCTGATTCGATGTGAGGTCAAAGGTCAGGGATGTCGTATGTGTACAGATTGTAAAGCCCTCTGAGGATAATTTGTAATTTGTGATATTGGGCTATACAAAAAAAAATGAATTGAATTGAATTGAATCAAGACGGGCAGAAGTTTAGTAAACAAAGAATTGTGACAAAAACAAAACACCTATTGAACGTAACACATTCATGCTGCCAATAATTATTTTATACACATGTTTTATACACGTGTGTGTCTTGCAGAATGTCTTTATGTTGGAAAGTGTTTCCATTATTATTGTGTGTGTTCAACTCTTGAGTTAGAAAGCATGTTTATGATTGTTTCCCGATATATCCAATGTAAAAAATACATAAATAAATACAGTTTATGAACTTTCACATACTTTCCCACTGATTGTTTTCTAGATCACACGGGTTGGATTATCCCGGCCTAAAACAAACATGTGATTGTATAATAAGAAAGGGACACGATCACAAAATAAAACCTACCATATGCTAAGTTGAATGTTTAAATATCTCTATTATCCATAAAGTATCGAGCTCCAAACGCATGGAATGTGGTTGGCTGACCGGGCGTCCGAGCCCCTTCGTGCGTGAGGCAAAGTCTTTTCTTATGCAACTGCATCTTATTATTATATCAATTCTTACTTATTATATTATTATTATAAGGCCGAGGATGAAGAAGGCCAACGAGTCATCTGTGAGGCAGCAGTGAGCGATAATTGGATGAACTAAATGGACCATGGAAGATAAACAGAGGGTTGGATATGATGTGTGTGTGCATAGTGTAGCAAACACACACACACACCTGTGTGTGTACGTAGTGTAGCAAACACACACACACAGGTGTGTGTACATAGTGTAGCAAACACACACACACCTGTGTGTACATAGTGTAGCAAACACACACACACCTGTGTGTACATAGTGTATCAAACACACACAAACACCTGTGTGTACACAGTGTAACAAACACGCACACACACACCTGTGCTGGAACAAACACACACACACCTGTGTGTGTACATTGTGTAGCAAACACACACACACACCTGTGTGTGTACATAGTGTAGCAAACACACACACACAGGTGTGTGTACATAGTGTAGCAAACACACACACACCTGTGTGTACATAGTGTAGCAAACACACACACCTGTGTGTGTACATAGTGTAGCAAACACACACACACACCTGTGTGTGTACATAGTGTAGCAAACACACACACACAGGTGTGTGTACATAGTGTAGCAAACACACACACACCTGTGTGTACATAGTGTATCAAACACACACAAACACCTGTGTGTACACAGTGTAACAAACACGCACACACACACCTGTGCTGGAACAAACACACACACACCTGTGTGTACATAGTGTAGCAAACACACACACACCTGTGTGTATAGAGTGTAACAAACACGCACACACACACCTGTGCAGGAACAAACACACACACACGTGTATGTACATAGTGTATCAAACACACACACACACCTGTGTGTACACAGTGTAACAAACACGCACACACACCTGTGCTGGAACAAACACACACACACCTGTGTATGTACATAGTGTATCAAACACACACACACCTGTGTGTGTACATAGTGTATCAAACACACACACACCTGTGTGTGTACATAGTGTATTAAACACACACACACCTGTGTGTACATAGTGTATCAAACACACACACACACACCTGTGTGTACATAGTGTATCAAACACACACACACACACCTGTGTGTACATAGTGTATCAAACACACACACCTGTGTGTACATAGTGTATCAAACACACACACACACACACCTGTGTGTACATAGTGTATCAAACGCACACACACACACCTGTGTGTACATAGTGTATCAAACACACACACCTGTGTGTACATAGTGTATCAAACACACACACACACACCTGTGTGTACATAGTGTATCAAACACACACACCTGTGTGTACATAGTGTATCAAACGCACACACACACACAGGTGTGTGTACATAGTGTAGCAAACACACACACACCTGTGTGTACATAGTGTATCAAACACACACACACACCTGTGTGTACACAGTGTAACAAACACGCACACACACACCTGTGCTGGAACAAACACACACACACCTGTGTGTACACAGTGTAACAAACACGCACACACACACCTGTGCCGGAACAAACACACACACACCTGTGTGTACATAGTGTAGCAAACACACACACACACACACCTGTGTGTGTACATAGTGTATCAAACACACACACCTGTGTGTACATAGTGTAGCAAACACACACACACCTGTGTGTACATAGTGTATCAAACACACACACACACCTGTGTGTACACAGTGTAACAAACACACACAAACACCTGTGTGTACACAGTGTAACAAACACGCACACACACACCTGTGCTGGAACAAACACACACACACCTGTGTGTACATAGTGTAGCAAACACACACACACACCTGTGTGTATACAGTGTAACAAACACGCACACACACCTGTGTGTACATAGTGTAGCAAACACACACACACAGGTGTGTGTACATAGTGTAGCAACACACACACACCTGTGTGTCCATAGTGTATCAAACACACACACACACCTGTGTGTACACAGTGTAACAAACACGCACACACACACCTGTGCTGGAACAAACACACACACACCTGTGTGTACATAGTGTAGCAAACACACACACACACCTGTGTGTGTACATAGTGTAGCAAACACACACACCTGTGTGTACATAGTGTATCAAACACACACACACACACCTGTGTGTACACAGTGTAACAAACACGCACACACACACCTGTGCTGGAACAAACACACACACACCTGTGTGTACATAGTGTAGCAAACACACACACACACCTGTGTGTATACAGTGTATCAAACACACACACACACCTGTGTGTATACAGTGTAACAAACACGCACACACACACCTGTGTGTACATAGTGTATCAAACACACACACACACCTGTGTGTATACAGTGTAACAAACACGCACACACACCTGTGTGTACATAGTGTATCAAACACACACACACACCTGTGCTGGAACAAACACACACACACACACCTGTGTGTACATAGTGTATCAAACACACACACACACCTGTGCTGGAACAAACACACAGGTTATGTAATAGGCCACATCCATAATTACAGGAAACCCATTTACGTGATTCATGATCTCAGGTTTTTTAGGTGAATGCAACTACTTTGTAGGAAACATGTCTTCTTTCAATAATTATTATGTGGCTATTATTAAAGCCGTATAATAATTTGATAACATAATGAACATGATGCTGAGGGTGAATGAACACAGTACAGAACAAACTTTGGTAAAAGCACCAACAAAGAGTTTTACGTCTATGACGTTGCAGACTACACGTCAAGAGCCAAATACTCTGCTGTGTTTTACAAAAGCACAAACATAATTATTAATATCAAACGCCATCGGCAGACAATCAGACAAATTAACTGCATTGGATGTTTACGGCTGTTTAAAATCACTTCTCTAAATGTCCATTAAATCAGAACAGAGTGGTCCACTTCATGTTATGTTAATTATTACTAGGATGGAAACACTTTTTATGTAAAAACGTTTTTTCCCATGTTAAATAATTCAATAATTAAAAGAAAATGATAATGTTATGGCCATGTGCTGCATATCTGTCCGCCTGTGTGTGGGTGCAGAGTTTGCACCCTCAACCTGGAAATGATGGCGTAAATTATAGTGTTGCGCAAACAGGAAATATGGGGAAGCTGGTGTTGCTCTCTTGATACATCAGCATATGAATCAGAATAATAATTACGGGAGTGCTAGAGTGCTCTGTAATCAATGGGTTCTAATTATACCTGTAAAGGTTTGTTATTGTGCACCTCTGAATCTGTTCAGTGTTTAGTTTTGGAATATTTTATCCTGTCTTCACATTCATGTTTGGCTGAAAATATTTGTAAGGGAATGGTTAACACACATAACATAAAAAAACATAAAAATGAAAGTAAAGTTACCCCAGATGAATAAGGTATACAATTAGGAGATACCACCACGTACCATCGACAGTTATTAAGATAACTTACATTGAGGCATTATCTAATTAAATATGTGCCAATTTGCACATATTTCCATGCCAGAAATCTGAAAGATTGGATAAAGCCAAGTTCAAAGTTATGGTTTAATTTTATTTAAAATTAAAGTCAAATTTTTTCGGAGGGAATTTTAGATATCTCTCTTTATATAACTCCATAAATTATGAAGTAACAAAAAAGCCATAAAAAAGCATTTTCGCAATGTTTCCAAGACTAAAATATTCGATAAAGCAGGCCATAAACAATATATATATATATATATATATATATATATATATATATATATATATATATATATATTGCTCTTCAGCATATGGATAAATGTTCAGCATATGGATCATATAGATAAATGGTCAGCATATGGATCATATGGATAAATGTTCAGCATATGGATCATATGGATAAACGGTCAGCATATGGATCATATGGATAAACGGTCAGCATATGGATCATATGGATAAACGGTCAGCATATGGATCATATGGATAAATGTTCAGCATATGGATCATATAGATAAATGTTCAGCATATGGATCATATGGATAAATGGTCAGCATATGGATCATATGGATAAACGGTCAGCATATGGATCATATGGATAAACGGTCAGCATATGGATCATATAGATAAATGTTCAGCATATGGATCATATGGATAAATGGTCAGCATATGGATCATATAGATAAATGTTCAGCATATGGATCATATGGATAAATGGTCAGCATATGGATCATATGGATAAATGGTCAGCATATGGATCATATGGATAAACGGTCAGCATATGGATCATATAGATAAACATTCAGCATATGGATCATATGGATAAATGTTCAGCATATGGATCATATGGATAAATGTTCAGCATATGGATCATATGGATAAACGGTCAGCATATGGATCATATAGATAAACGTTCAGCATATGGATCATATGGATAAATGTTCAGCATATGGATCATATGGATAAATGTTCAGCATATGGATCATATGGATAAATGTTCAGCATATGGATCATATGGATAAATGTTCAGCATATGGATCATATGGATAAACGGTCAGCATATGGATCATATAGATAAACGTTCAGCATATGGATCATATGGATAAATGTTCAGCATATGGATCATATGGATAAACGGTCAGCATATGGATCATATGGATAAATGTTCACCACATGAATCATATGGATAAACGTTCAGCATATGGATCATATGGATAAACGTTCAGCATATGGATCATATGGATAAACGTTCAGCATATGGATCATATGGATAAACGGTCAGCATATGGATCATATGGATAAACGTTCAGCATATGGATCATATAGATAAACGTTCAGCATATGGATCATATGGATAAACGGTCAGCATATGGATCATATGGATAAATGTTCACCACATGAATCATATGGATAAACGTTCAGCATATGGATAAACGTTCAGCATATGGATCATATTGAACTTATTTGGTGGAAATTGATTTCTGAAAGCTCCATGGTGTTCATTTATATTTAACCGTCTTTGTATGGAGACTGAACATGAATTAGTTTCCAAATGATTTGTGTATGCAATAGTAATCCATGCTTCATGAATTAATATTCATGCTGATCCATCAACATGAGGTCTCTCTTTATTCAGCAGGATTTCTTTTCCAGGATTCCATTAAGGAGACAGGAAAGAGGTGTGTTGATTGACCAAGAAACTCAGATATTATAATTCATGTTGACTTTATTTACAAGAGTTTTGTCCAAGTACCGATATCTACATAATTAAGTATCAGTGAGTCTCAGTCCAACCAGCAGCAGCTCACACATATACATTTAGAAGGTTTACATCAGAGCTCACAGCACACAGTGGAGATGCAACAGCAATCACTTTATTACATCTTCTCATTCATGCTTCATGACCGTTGCCCTGGCAGTAGTTCAGACTCCACCGACGGTCACTGTCAACGGGAAACAATGACGTCCAGAGCATTAACACACATGGAAGTTAATCCAAGTTCAAAAGCCTCAACATAAGCTGTTACTATGGATCTTACCGAGTGTTTATATCAAAGGAGCTTGTCACTCCGGTCAGGAAGTGGTTGCTGGCGACCGTCCAGCTGAAGTATTCCTTGTAGTAGTTGACGTCCTTCACTGTTTGGCAGTCGGATGTGATAAAACCAGGAGAACTGCAGCAGTTAAAGCTCCATCTGAAATGGAAGAATATTGTGTTCATATACATCCACAGCCATGTTAATTTAGAAAACACCAGGATTGTTTTAATGTTCATTTCTTCAAAATTATCTTATTGATTTTCTTTTTTATTATTATTATTTTTTTTAATGTATTTATTGATGGAAATTGGTGGTATACAGAATGTAAATTGGGAGACATTAATGGTACAATTTTTTCTCTATCTTTTTGTATTATTAAGGCAAAGACAAATAACTTACTTCCTGTCCTGGAAGAGGTTGCTGTGATCACTGTAGACGCCTGCGATCACTTCATTTTGTCCACATCTGAAGTTCATTGATGCCCAATGTTCGTTCACAGGCCTCGACCACTTGCAGGTTCTTTTTAAGTTGAAAGCCTTGCACGAAAACGCCCAAAGTCGATCTTTTTTGTCGTTATTGTAGAGACTATTGTGGAAAGAAATCAGCATGTGAGAAAACCTAACACTCAACAAAATAAAACTACAGTTATGGATAAATATGTTGAGGAATAATGTATAAACCTAACTTGATTTGCCTACCTTGTAATGCCAGATACAGCTTGGCCGTTAGGACAAGTGTGACTGAACGTGTTCCCCAACGTATTGTCCCACTCGCTGAATGCAGGGAGGTAATCCGCTGTAAGAGGAAGGTACGTTTACTGGGTGAGTTACAGTTAACATGGTTAAGATATTCCCTATTGATCTAACTGCTTTATTGGTATACTTACTGCAGACATACAGCTTGTTGATCTTCAGAATGTCATTCTCTGACATGCCGTCCCTCTGGCCTATTTGTGCTGAGGCGTCGATGGGAGTGATGGTATCTCCTGAATTCTTTGAGAAGTCTTTGGGTGCGTAATGCATTACAGAGGTGTAGTCGTATGGGACATTGAGGTTGTTTGTGTCCATCCGCTTAAAGTTTCTTTCTCGTCCTTTCAGGATGTTTCCAAAGTTGATCCTGATGAAAGCGTCCCGGTCATTTCTACTTTGCTCGTGCCAGAAGCCGAGTGCGTGGATGAGCTCATGCTGAATGATGCCCTTTTGAAGGCATCCTGTACCCAGAGATAAATATTGGGACCTTCCAGTTCGCCCAACCCACGACCAACATCCGTTGAGTTTCACTATGCTGATGTAGTCGGTCTGGCCCGTACGAGTAACAAACCGGATGCAGGTGCTCATGTGGAAGGCGCTGATTGCATTTTCAATCTGGATCTTTTCTGGACGGGTAAAGGAACCACTCAGGACATATGGAACTTTAACTGTCTTCAGTAACTTTGGCCATCTGCAGTTTTTACAGATTCTTGCATTCCTCGTGTTTGAGACAAAAACATCTCCTTCTACTAAATTGTCTTCTACTTGTTGGTTTGCTGTGAGGATTTGTGAGTTCACTGTCTGGGTATCTATAAAGAGAATAAAACAGCTTTAGTCAGATTAAGTTGGTCTACTGATAACACATATACACACACAAAGACATACACTGTATATACTGTATATATATAATCATAGCCAATGAAACTAATTACCTTGTGTTTTTCCTTTGCAGAAATTGAAACTCCAGCGATGATCTCTGTCAATTAAAAATGCAATGTCATTAGAAAGTGAAAGTTATTGTTCATAATTTCATCAATACAGGCATAACTCAACTGGCAGCAGTGGTAGTAAACACAATACACATGTTGACTATTCATTTCATTTAATGTCTGCAAACATGAACATGTAACATTAATAAAGGTCAAAAGTAGAAACATAGTATATTTACCCATTGTCATTGTTCTTGAGGTGGGTCTGGACTCCTGTGAGGAAGTGGCCTACAGGAAGTTGCCAGTTGAAGTCTTCGCTCCAGTAGTTGACCATCGGAGTTTTACGACATTCAAATGTTATCAAGTTTGGAGCAGAGCAGCAGAGGAATTTCCAACTGAAACAAGACCAGATCAAACAATTTAACATTATTAATTATGTCTTTAAGTCACTGAGAGTTTAACATTGACTCAAGTCCTGAAACTTGACTATGATACAACTGTTGAGAAGAGGGACACTGTTCATTAATGACAGGAAAGCATGAAGTCATTGAGGTGCGTGATGGACTTCTGATCTCAGTCTGAAGAGCAAAGCTCTTCCCTCAAGCTGGTGTAAGACGTTGTTATGAGAGATGAACTCATCATCTCACTTCCAATGAAGTATAAATGTGCTTGAAAATCATGTAACTTCAAAGTCCTACAATCAACAGCCTTAATATTTCAATGCATAATTACAACAAACTACCAACCTTCTGCCTCCTTCTACGTTGTTGTAATTGCTGAAGACGCCAGCAACCACATGATTGGCCGGGCAATTGTAGCTGAGTTCTTTCTCAAATAAGTCCTGGGAACTGGACCAGGAGCAGTTTGAGGTGGTGCCCAAAGACTTGCACTCAATCTTCCATTGGCGATCTTGGTCATTGTCACTGTAGGAGCTTTAACAAGAATGAAATATGATTTAATGCAAGGATCAGTAGAAACAGGGAAATATATGGTGTGAATGTATGATAGTAAATAATAATGTGCAGAATAATGACTTTGGATTTAGAAGTTATTTCAATGGTTTCATATTCACGTGCAAGTTTACCTATTAATCTGAGACACAACGTGTTCTTCTGGACAAGCATGATACAAAATGCCTCTCAGACTGTTGTCATAGTCCTGCGCTCTGAGTCCAGCTGCAAACAACATGTGGTTCCATGATTAATAATCAACATCATCAATACACTACAAACTCAGTCCATATTTACAAATAGGAGATCAATGATCTTACCTGTCAGAAGGACAGAAACTACGATGAAGGTCCACATTGTGAGTGATGTGTCGGTGTCTAACCTGTGAGGAGGCTGCCTTCACTGACTGCAAGTAATGCAATTTATACCCTTGGGACAAGGAAATGGTGGCACCACGTCTTCATGTGTGGGTGTGTTGGCACATTTCATGAGCATGTGTGTGTGTTGGCACATTTCATGAGCATGTGTGTGTGTGTGTTGACACATTTCATGAGCATGTGTGTGTGTTGGCACATTTCATGAGCATGTGTGTGTGTTGGCACATTTCATGAGCATGTGTGTTTGCTACCTAATTCCAAAGAGCAGAGATATGTGAGGTCACTTGTTAACAAAAGAGAACATCATTTCCCCTTTCTTCTGTTGTGTCATAAGTACTAATTATCTAATGCATAATAATTACACCATCTTCTTCATAGCTGATCATTTCCCAGAACCACCGTCTAGTATAATTAGCCGGGAATAAATCCTCTCACCAGATCACCTCAACGTGGGGAAATATTTCAGCAGAATTCATATGTATAAAAGTCCTCTATTTGCAGTTTTTAAAGTGAATTTACAGGGAATGATATACAGTATGATCCACCTTTATATAACATGTACAATTAAATAAAACCACCACATGAAAGACTTGTTATGACCTTATACAACCCAGCCTGGTCTATCTGACATGATTCGATTAATTAATCTAAAAGATGAGGAATACTTTGTTTGAATTGGCGGCTACATATCTGAGCGATCAAGCTGGATGTGGAGTTCCTCAAGGCTCCATCTTCGGACCTCTTCTTTGTGACCTCTAGGCGCTCCCTTTAGCCACATTTATTCATTGTTTGTCTTAATTATATGGATGATATTCAGTTTCATATTGCACTTTCACTACTACTATGACTATGTTTCAAAAGACTTGAATGCACTTGTGAAAGATGCAGAAAAGCTGGTTCAGGCGTTTGTTACTTCCAGACTAGATTACTGCAACTCCTTATTATCAGGCTGCTCTAATAAGTCTCTTAAATCCCTCCAGTTGATCCAGAATGCTGCAGCTCGTGTACTCACACAAACTAAGAAAAGAGATCACATGACTCCTGTATTAGCTGCTCTGCACTGGCTCCCTGTAAAATCAAGAATCACATTTATAATTCTTCTCCTCACCTACAAAGCCTTGATTGGTGATGCACCATCATATCTTAAGGAGCTTGTAGTACCATATTGCCCCACTAGAGAGCTGCGCTCACTAAATGCGGGGCTACTTGTGGTTCCTAGAGTCCTAAAAAGTAGGATGGGAGCCAGAGCCTTCAGTTATCAAGCTCCTCTTTTATGGAACCAGCTTCCACTTTCAGTCCGGGAGGCAGACACAGTCACCTCATTCAAGAATAGACTTAAGACTTTCCTCTTTAATAGTGCTTATAGTTAGGGCTGAATCAGGTTTGCCCTGGTCCAGCCCCTTGATATGCTGCTATAGGCTTATAGGCTGCTGGGGATGTTTTAGGATACACTGAGCACCTATCTCCTCTTCTCTCTCTCCTTATGGATGAATTTACATCTCTCCATTGCACCTTATTAACTCTGCTTCCTCCCCGGAGTCGTGTAATGTGTTTATGTAACTCTGTAACTCTGTTCATCTGGTCACATGACATCTATTCATCTGTCCATCCGGGGAGAGGGATCCTCCTCTGTTGCTTTTCCTGAGTTTTTCCTGATCCGATGTGAGGTCAAAGGTCAGGGATGTCGTATGTGTACAGATTGTAAAGCCCTCTGAGGATAATTTGTAATTTGTGATATTGGGCTATACAAAATAAACTGAATTGAAAAATTGAATAGCACCACTGCCGTGACCAAATAAATGGGAAGGTGAACTAGAAGTTGTATCTATTAAATAAAGAAAATACTAAAATCGTTGTCTTTGGGGCTAAAACAGCAGAGGCTCATCTTTACTCTATTTTTAATAATGATGTTGAATTATTTGTTGGAGATATCTGTCAGACATCTGGACTCAAACTGGTTTTCTGGAATAATGAAGTCACAATGATCATCAGCATGCTCATTCTGGATAAACAAGTTGAACACTGCCAAGGGAAACTCACGCGACATTGGCTATTGAATATCAGAGAAAACAAGAACACAAGTCACCAAAAGGGGATCAGAAATATACTTCCCAGAATGTGCTGCCCATGTATTTATTCTGTTTTAGATGCATCACTATGTATTCCTCAAATAGCAGAAACTAACATATCAACATACTCATTTCATTTCAGTGAGAAGGAGGGCCCTCCCATTGTTTGAAAGGACTATGATGCTAAAATATATAATTTCATCATCAAGACGAGCAAACCACTGTTTACAAACATTGGTTTTGCATCAGGGGTACATTGTTTAGTAAATTACATTGCTGGGCCCTGTAGGTGGCTCTTTGGTGACAATAGAGGTCTGTTATTGCAAATCCTGATATTTCACAAAAATGTTGGTATATTAAAAGGTTATACTCGCAAGAAAAACATCTGCACCAGTAGTTCGAGAAAATGCACCAAAACAACAGTTGTTGTGACAAAGCGCCACGGCAGATGTAATAATTATGACGGTTGAAGTTTGGATATGTTGTTGTATCGGAACATATATTAGACTAAAAAGTCAAAATCAGTCTTCATAAAGTTGACCCGCTGTTCCACATCAAATCAGCTTTGGACTTTAGTTTTTACACGAGGTGCTTGCTCTCTGAAAAGCAATATTCATTGTCTTTTTTTTCATAAAAATGAAATAAACTTGACATTATTCATAAGAAAAAAATCTGATTCACTCCAGCCATGCATACCGTTTTGAAAAAATAAATACACATTGTCAATGTTATGTCTGTTTTTAGTAAGAGGTTCTCTCGATAAAGAGGTTTGGTAACTTTGCTCTGGTATGAATGAGTATTTGAGGTATGTGGGTTGTCAACAATGGCATAATAATAGATCAATCAGACAGAAGGCGTGGCTGCCAGGTATGGCTCAGGTATTAGAGTGTGTGTGTGTGTGTGTGTGTGTGTGTGTGTGTGTGTGTGTGTGTGTGTGTGTGTGTGTGTGTGTGCGAGCAGCAAAAGAGGAACATGGCACTCCTGTGTGCATGCAAACACCCTAACCCTACAGCCGTGCAGGCCCATGGGTGTCGTTGTGTGGTGTGTTGTGTCACACTTTCCGCTGCACACGTTCTTTTGAGGGAAAAATGGGTGAGAAGGAGGATTTGGGGGTATTGGACTTCCCTAATACAATGAAAAGCCACTTTGCCTTTTGTTTGCTTTGCATGACGGGGGACAAAGCCAGCCACAAGTGGGGCTTAACATTCCATTTGGCTGAAGGAGGCCAAGGCAGCTGGCACGGCGGAAAGGCCACACTGAGGATCTGTGGACACACCAACAGGGGTATATTGGGTTTCTGAGGCCAGAAAGAATGCATGGGAACTAGTCAGGGGGAACAGTGTGTGTGTGGGTGTGGGGTTCACCAGCCAGAATACATTTGGTCATAGTTATTCTTAATTCTTAATGCCTGTCATCAGGTCCGACGACCTGCAACACCAGACAATCAGAGCATGCGGCAGTACAATGAGAGGCTCTCTAAACAGACTCTGGTGGTCCGAAACACGGTTGTTTTTGTCTTCAGGGTCGGCCTAAATCAACAGTAGCTTTTAAAAATGAAGACACTCAGGATCTCTGACATAACCCCTAACCCTGTTTGGAGTTAGAGACTATAGGTGTGCACAGGTCGACTCAGGTGAAGACCAATTAGCCGGTTCTGTGCAAAGTGACGTGATTCAAAGCAGTCCTGCTTCATTCTTGTGTAACAAGAATTAACACTGGAACGCGTCGTCGCTGCACAACTCAAAACTCACCTCATCTCCAACGATCTGTTCGAGCCATTTCAATCTGGTTTCCGCTCACAGCACCGAAACAGCCCTTCTCAAAGTCACCAATGACCTCCTCCTCTCCTCAGACTCTGGCCACCTCAACATTCTCCTTCTCCTGGATCTCACTGCAGCCTTCGGCACCATCAACCACAACATCCTTCTCTCCTGCCTCGAATCGTCCCTCAACATCACCGGAACTGCTCTCTCCTGGCTCAAATCATATCTAACAAACAGACAACAATTCATCAGCATCAACAACTGCACCTCCTCCACTGCTCCTCTGTCTCAGGGTTCGGTGCTTGGTCCTCTTCTGTTCATCCTCTACCTGCTCCCTCTTGGAAACATCATACGTCATCACGGTCTCCTCTTCCACTGCTACGCTGATGATGTCCAGCTCTACATCTCCACAAAAGCCATTACCACTACTCCTCACTCCACTCTGACCAACTGCCTCACTGACATTAAATCATGGATGAAAACCAACTTTCTCAAACTCAACTGTGATAAATCGAATATGATCATCATCGGCCCCAAATCTCTCACCAAAACCAGTCACAACTTCTGCATCACCATCGATAACTCCACTCTGTCTCCCTCCCCTCACATCTTCAACCTCGGAGTCATGTTTGACAGAAACCTCTCATTTGAACATCACGTCAAACAAATCACCAGAACCTCCTTCTTCCACCTAAAAAACATCTCAGCCCGTCTCCGCCCATCACATCCTCATCTGCTGCTGAAACTTTAATCCACGCCTTCATCACCTCCAGAATTGACTATTGCAATAATATTCTTTATGGCACATCTTCCAAAATCCAAAACAAACTCCAATACATCCAGAACTCTGCTGCTAGCCTGCTCACCCACTCCCAGACCCCTGTTCTCCAGAACCTTCACTGGCTCCCCGTCCCACAACGGATCCAATACAAAGTCCTTCTCCTCACTCACAAAGCCCTCCAGAATCAGGCCCCCTCCTACCTCACAGACCTGCTCCACCACCACACTCCACCAGGCCCCCTCCTACCTCACAGACCTGCTCCACCACCACACTCCACCAGGCCCCCTCCTACCTCACAGACCTGCTCCACCACCACACTCCATCAGGCCCCCCTCCTACCTCACAGACCTGCTCCACCACCACACTCCATCAGGCCCCCCTCCGACCTCACAGACCTGCTCCACCACCACACTCCACCAGGCCCCCTCCTACCTCACAGACCTGCTCCACCACCACACTCCACCAGGCCCCCTCCTACCTCACAGACCTGCTCCACCACCACACTCCATCAGGCCCCCTCCTACCTCACAGACCTGCTCCACCACCACACTCCATCAGGCCCCCTCCTACCTCAGACCTGCTCCACCACCACACTCCATCAGGCCCCCTCCTACCTCAGACCTGCTCCACCACCACACTCCATCAGGCCCCCTCCTACCTCACAGACCTGCTCCACCACCACACTCCATCAGGCCCCCTCCTACCTCACAGACCTGCTCCACCACCACACTCCATCAGGCCCCCTCCTACCTCAGACCTGCTCCACCACCATACTCCATCAGGCCCCCTACTACCTCAGACCTGCTCCACCACCACACTCCATCAGGCCCCCTCCTACCTCACAGACCTGCTCCACCACCACACTCCACCAGGCCCCCTCCTACCTCTCAGACCTGCTCCACCACCACACTCCATCAGGCCCCCTCCTACCTCAGACCTGCTCCACCACCATACTCCATCAGGCCCCCTACTACCTCAGACCTGCTCCACCACCACACTCCATCAGGCCCCCTCCTACCTCACAGACCTGCTCCACCACACACTCCACCAGGCCCCCTCCTACCTCTCAGACCTGCTCCACCACCACACTCCATCAGGCCCCCTCCTACCTCAGACCTGCTCCACCACCATACTCCATCAGGCCCCTCCTACCTCAGACCTGCTCCACCACCACACTCCATCAGGCCCCCTCCTACCTCACAGACCTGCTCCACCACCACACTCCACCAGGCCCCCTCCTACCTCATAGACCTGCTCCACCACCACACTCCATCAGGCCCCCCTCCTACCTCTCAGACCTGCTCCACCACCACACTCCACCAGGCCCCCTCCTACCTCACAGACCTGCTCCACCACCACACTCCATCAGGCCCCCTCCTACCTCACAGACCTGCTCCACCACGACACTCCACCAGGCCCCCTCCTACCTCATAGACCTGCTCCACCACCACACTCCATCAGGCCCCCTCCTACCTCACAGACCTGCTCCACCACCAAACTCCATCAGGCCCCCTCCTACCTCTCAGACCTGCTCCACCACCACACTCCACCAGGCCCCCTCCTACTCAGACCTGCTCCACCACCACACTCCACCAGGCCCCCTCCTACCTCAGACCTGCTCCACCACCACACTCCACCAGGCCCCCTCCTACCTCACAGACCTGCTCACCACCACACTCCACCAGGCCCCCTCCTACCTCACAGACCTGCTCCACCACACAACTCCATCAGACCCCCCTCCTACCTCACAGACCTGCTCCACCACCACAACTCCACCAGGCCCCCCTCCTACCTCACAGACCTGCTCCACCACCACACTCCATCAGGCCCCCTCCTACCTCACAGACCTGCTCCACCACCACACTCCATCAGGCCCCCCTCCTACCTCTCAGACCTGCTCCACCACCTACACTCCACCAGGCCCCCTCCTACCTCAGACCTGCTCCACCACCACACTCCATCAGGGCCCCCTCCTACCTCTCAGACCTGCTCCACCACCACACTCCATCAGTGCCCCCCTCCTACCTCTCAGACCTGCTCCACCACCACACTCCATCAGGCCCCCTCCTACCTCTCAGACCTGCTCCACCACCACACTCCATCAGGCCCCTCCTACCTCAGACCTGCTCCCACACCATTACTCCTTCAGGCCCCTCCTACCTCTCAGACATGTTCCACCACCACACTCCATCAGGCCCCCCTCCTACCTCACAGACCTGCTCCACCACCACACTCCATCAGGCCCCCTCCTACCTCTCAGACGTGCTCCACCACCACACTCCATCAGGCCCCCTCCTACCGTCAGACCTGCTTCCACCACCATACTTCCTTCAGGCCCCCTCCTACCTC
This sequence comes from Cyclopterus lumpus, assembly GCF_009769545.1. Lineage (NCBI taxonomy): Eukaryota > Metazoa > Chordata > Actinopteri > Perciformes > Cyclopteridae > Cyclopterus > Cyclopterus lumpus. Next base: position 27,357,570 of record NC_046970.1, on the reverse strand, counting down.
TCAGACTGTTCCACCACCACACTCCATCAGGCCCCTCCTACCTCTCAGACCTGCTCCACCACCACACTCCATCAGGCCCCCTCCTACCTCTCAGACCTGCTCCACCACCACACTCCATCAGGCCCCCTTCTACCTCAGACCTGCTCCACCACCATACTCCATCAGGCCCCCTCCTACCTCAGACCTGCCTCCACCACCACACTCCATCAGGCCACCTCCTACCTCAGACCTGCTTCCACCACCACACTCCATCAGGCCCCCTCCTACCTCACAGACCTGCTCCACCACCACACTCCATCAGGCCCCCTCCTACCTCTCAGACCTGCTCCACCACCACACTCCACCAGGCCCCCTCCTACCTCAGACCTGCTCCACCACCACACTCCATCAGGCCCCCCTCCTACCTCTCAGACCTGCTCCACCACCACACTCCATCAGGCCCCCTCGTACCTCTCAGACCTGCTCCCACCACCACACTCCTATCAGGCCCCCTCCTACCTCTCAGACCTGCTCCACCACCACACTCCATCAGGCCCCCTCCTACCTCAGACCTGCTCCACCACCATACTCCTTCAGGCCCCCTCCTACCTCTCAGACCTGTTCCACCACCACACTCCATCAGGCCCCCTCCTACCTCACAGACCTGCTCCACCACCACACTCCATCAGGCCCCCTCCTACCTCTCAGACGTGCTCCACCACCACACTCCATCAGGCCCCCTCCTACCTCAGACCTGCTCCACCACCATACTCCTTCAGGCCCCCTCCTACCTCTCAGACCTGTTCCACCACCACACTCCATCAGGCCCCCTCCTACCTCTCAGACCTGCTCCACCACCACACTCCATCAGGCCCCCTCCTACCTCTCAGACCTGCTCCACCACCACACTCCATCAGGCCCCCTCCTACCTCAGACCTGCTCCACCACCATACTCCATCAGGCCCCCTCCTACCTCAGACCTGCTCCACCACCACACTCCATCAGGCCCCCTCCTACCTCAGACCTGCTCCACCACCATACTCCATCAGGCCCCCTCCTACCTCAGACCTGCTCCACCACCATACTCCATCAGGCCCCCTCCTACCTCACAGACCTGCTCCACCACCACACTCCACCAGGCCCCCTCCTACCTCATAGACCTGCTCCACCACCACACTCCATCAGGCCCCCTCCTACCTCTCAGACCTGCTCCACCACCACACTCCACCAGGCCCCCTCCTACCTCACAGACCTGCTCCACCACCACACTCCATCAGGCCCCCTCCTACCTCACAGACCTGCTCCACCACGACACTCCACCAGGCCCCCTCCTACCTCATAGACCTGCTCCACCACCACACTCCATCAGGCCCCTTCCTACCTCACAGACCTGCTCCACCACCAAACTCCATCAGGCCCCCTCCTACCTCTCAGACCTGCTCCACCACCACACTCCACCAGGCCCCCTCCTACCTCAGACCTGCTCCACCACCACACTCCACCAGGCCCCCTCCTACCTCAGACCTGCTCCACCACCACACTCCACCAGGCCCCCTCCTACCTCACAGACCTGCTCCACCACCACACTCCACCAGGCCCCCTCCTACCTCACAGACCTGCTCCACCACCACACTCCACCAGGCCCCCTCCTACCTCTCAGACCTGCTCCACCACCACACTCCATCAGGCCCCCTCCTACCTCAGACCTGCTCCACCACCACACTCCATCAGGCCCCCTCCTACCTCACAGACCTGTTCCACCACCACACTCCATCAGGCCCCCTCCTACCTCACAGACCTGCTCCACCACCACACTCCATCAGGCCCCCTCCTACCTCATAGACCTGCTCCACCACCACACTCCATCAGGCCCCCTCCTACCTCACAGACCTGCTCCACTACCACACTCCATCAGGCCCCCTCCTACCTCAGACCTGCTCCACCACCACACTCCATCAGGCCCCCTCCTACCTCAGACCTGCTCCACCACCACACTCCATCAGGCCCCCTCCTACCTCACAGACCTGCTCCACCACCACACTCCATCAGGCCCCCTCCTACCTCAGACCTGCTCCACCACCACACTCCATCTCCTCTGATGATCTCCTGCTCCATCCCACATAGGACCAAGCACCGTGGGGTGACAGAGCCTTCCCTATATCTGCCCCCTCCCTCTGGAACTCTCTCCCCAAACCCATCAGAGACTGCACTGATCTTTAATTATTCAAATCGCAAATCAAAACCCACCTGTTCAGAACTGTTTTTAATGTGTGATTGTTTGCTCTATGTTTTTATTATTTTATTTTATTTATTAGGGTCCGAGCATCTGACAAAGTCCCTATTTGTTTTACCTGTATTTTAGTTATTCTTATTTTTTTAGCTTTTAGGATGTGATAATTATGTTATTGTAAAGTGTCTTTGAGTATCACAAAAAGCGCTATATGAATTAAATGCATTATTATTATTATTATAATTATTAACTGCTAAATGTTTTCCTATTTTCTGGAGATTAAGCAGCCAAAGTGGGAACAAAGAATAAACTCGGGATACGCTGAGGAAGGTTGGGATTGGCCAGCTGGCTTTTCGTTGAATCATTTCAATTTTCATAAAGTCGATGAGCTCGTCAGTTTCACTTTTCATGCACCAATCAATAACGAATTGTTATGGATGGATGGATATGTTTATTGACAAGTTCATCGTTAGCATTAAGAAAGTAGAGACTAACTGCCAGTTTTAATATGTTTTCTTGCACAATTTAAAGAAGTTGGTTGTGTGTTTGTTAAACTGCTGTATTGTCTTTTTTGAATTAATATTATACTATTGGTATATAGTACATTATATGGACATATAGGACACATATAATACACAATTCTGCTGACTATGTTCCTTTACAAAAACATCCGATTAAGAAATGAATATTCTGAGAATGTGAATTAAAGAAGCAGCAACGTTTTTAACCATCAAGATGTGACCTCATTGACCTTTAGGCTTTCTTTGACAGCAGTTCAGTAGTTTGAATGAAATTGATCTGCTGTTATTTAATAACTCGTGTTGCATGAGATTTTCTTGGCGGTGCTCTTGAATATCAATAAAAGGTATGCTTATAATGACTAAGACTTAATTATTGCACAAAACCAGTTTGAGCCCAGCCATCAAAAGTATATATATCAAATGCCAAGAAGTGACTCTCACATAATTACCGCTACAGATTCCTCACTGAAGGCCTTCCCACCAATTATTGAATCAGTCAAACACAAAGGAAATGACTTCCTGTGATTCATGTGTGTCATCTGAAGTTTTTAATTGATTTCACCTGATGATGACTATGACTTGCAGAGACCCATCTGAAACACATACAGGTGGATATGGATAGTTAAACTGTTGACTATAATTCAGCACGACACCTGGCCTCAAGGTAGCAACTTAGAAATGTCAAACTTCTGTCTCACGCCCACTGGATTGTTTCTACACTTTGAATCTCAGTGGACTTGTTCCACTGGTTGTCATTGATGAACAGAAACAGACTCCTCAAAGGGAAATCATGTCTTCAAACTCATCCAAAAGAAGAGGGAATTTAAATATTGAGTGTTGGATACTTGTGAACTGTAAAGAGATAGTTATCCTGGAAATGTTTTTTCTGTGTTCCATCTGCAATAAAACGTAACCAGTAACACATACTGCTATATACACATCTGAAGTAAAGTGTTTTCTTTATTATAAACATTAACCAACGTTATTTAAAAAGCCCCTGTGATTAAGGAGATAAACCCGTTTGAGTATGAAAATCAGCGATCAAGAGATTCTCATTGGAACTGAGCAACCTGGTATGAGGAGCAGATCATTATGTTAGATGTTCAGTCACTGGTGGTACATGTGCATGATGCTGTATCTACCCATGATGGTCTGTTTCCTGTAGCTTCATCTGTCTTCAGTTTAAGAACGGCAAATAGTGCAGAAAAGGCAAATATAATTATTTGACAAATACATTTTGCAAGCATGTTTCCTCACAGTTGACTTAACTGTTGCTGGGAACGTTTTAAGTTGACAATATGGAGTGGTTCTGGAAAATGATCTGACAGATACGATAAAAATGTTTGTAATTATTACGCAAGTCATTTGGTAATTAGAACTTACGGCACGACAGAAGAGAGGGGAATTTATTAAGTGACCTCACATATCTCTGCTCTTTGGAAGGAGGTAGCAAAAAAAAGGTGCCAACACACACACATGTTCATGAAACTTCCCAACACACACACACATGCTCATGAAACTTCCCAACACACACACACATGCTCATGAAACTTCCCAACACACACACACATGTTCATGAAACTTCCCAACACACACACACATGTTCATGAAACTTCCCAACACACACACACATGTTCATGAAACTTCCCAACACACACACACACACACATGTTCATGAAACTTCCCAACACACACACACATGCTCATGAAACTTCCCAACACACACACACATGTTCATGAAACTTCCCAACACACACACACATGCTCATGAAACTTCCCAACACACACACACATGCTCATGAAACTTCCCAACACACACACACATGTTCATGAAACTTCCCAACACACACACACATGCTCATGAAACTTCCCAACACACACACACACATGTTCATGAAACTTCCCAACACACACACACATGCTCATGAAACTTCCCAACACACACACACACATGTTCATGAAACTTCCCAACACACACACACATGTTCATGAAACTTCCCAACACACACACACATGTTCATGAAACTTCCCAACACACACATGTTCATGAAACGTACATTCCTTAATCCCTCGACCCAATCTCTACACCCCTTAATCCCTCGACCCCCATCTCTACATCCCTTTATCCCTCGACCCAATCTTTACACCCCTTCATCCCTCAACCCCCATCTCTACATCCCTTCATCCCTCGACTTCCATCTCTACACCCCTTTATCCCTCAACCCCATCTCTACATCCCTTAATCCCTCAACCCCAATCTCTACACCCCTTCATCCCTCTACTTCCATCTCTACATCCCTTCATCCCTCGACTTCCATCTCTACATCCCTTAATCCCTCAACCCCCATCTCTACATCCCTTTATCCCTCGACTTCCATCTCTACATCCCTTAATCCCTCAACCCCCATCTCTACATCCCTTTATCCCTTGACTTCCATCTCTACATCCCTTTATCCCTCAACTTCCATCTCTACACCCCTTTATCCCTCACCCCCCATCTCTACATCCCTTCATCCCTCAACCCCAATCTCTACACCCCTTTATCCCTCGACTTCCATCTCTACATCCCTTAATCCCTCAACCCCCATCTCTACACCCCTTTATCCCTCAACCCCCATCTCTACATCCCTTCATCCCTCAACCCCAATCTCTACACCCCTTTATCCCTCGACTTCCATCTCTACATCCCTTAATCCCTCAACCCCCATCTCTACATCCCTTCATCCCTCAACCCCAATCTCTACATCCCTTTATCCCTCGACTTCCATCTCTACATCCCTTAATCCCTCAACCCCCATCTCTACATCCCTTTATCCCTCGACTTCCATCTCTACATCCCTTAATCCCTCAACCCCAATCTCTACATCCCTTTATCCCTCGACTTCCATCTCTACACCCCTTTATCCCTCAACCCCATCCTACATTCCTTCATCCCTCAACCCCAATCTCTACACCCCTTTATCCCTCAACCCCCATCTCTACATTCCTTCATCCCTCAACCCCAATCTCTACACCCCTTTATCCCTCAACCCCATCTCTACATTCCTTCATCCCTCAACCCCAATCTCTACACCCCTTTATCCCTCAACCCCATCTCTACATTCCTTCATCCCTCAACCCCAATCTCTACACCCCTTTATCCCTCGACTTCCATCTCTACACCCCTTTATCCCTCAACCCCATCTCTACATTCCTTCATCCCTCAACCCCAATCTCTACACCCCTTTATCCCTCGACTTCCATCTCTACACCCCTTTATCCCTCACCCCATCTCTACATTCCTTCATCCCTCAACCCCAATCTCTACACCCCTTTATCCCTCTTCTTCCATCTCTACATCCCTTAATCCCTCAACCCCCATCTCTACATCCCTTAATCCCTCAACCCCAATCTCTACACCCCTTTTCCCTCTACTTCCATCTCTACACCCCTTATCCCTCTGACTTCCATCTCTACATCCCTTCATCCCTCGAACCCCATTTCTACATCTCACTATGCAGAATGGCCCATATCAGCAATATATATACATATACATATACATATATAGCATATGTAGCTCAGTAGAGTGCAGATCTCCACCAGGTGTGTGTGAACTGCTGGTTGTCTGTTCGCTTCACAAAATGTCCATAAGCAAACAATAAAAGTGTGTTGCAGTGGCCGAGATGTACTTACGCCTGCGGATTAGTAACGCTTCGTAATGTATTTGTATGTGTGCAACATGCAGCTGTGTCTGTCTACTTCCTGTCTACTCAGATATCCATCTTTGAGATTTCAGCCTCTGCAGGTGAATCATCATCGGAAAGTGAAAATGATTGAACAGCGTCATGTCTTCAGAAACAGTGTCCTGGTAACTCCAGAGAGCTGAGCAGTTTACTCTTTAGTTGTTCCATAGAAGTACAGTGATGTTGGCTGATGACTTATCATCCAGCGCCACCTGCAGGTCAAACTTTTCCCTCATCCTGGAAAATATCTCGACATTTATTGGGTGGATTGGCACCATTAATAACTGCACAACATTTTGTATGGATATTAATGGCTGCCACATGATGTAACCAATTGTTGCTCCACGGAGCCTTTTCTTGTGCCTCCAGATCAAATTTCAACTTTTCAAATGTTCTCCAGTACTTTGGACTATGACCAAAAATCAGAACTAATAACATTTCCATCTGGCTCAGTTTTACTGAGCGCTTATTATCAGCATGCTGAACTAAGATGGTGAACATGAGTAGCTTGAAGCACTCTGATTGAACCACAGGATATATATTCATACATATATATTTAGATATAATATTATATATATAAATAATATACATATAATAATATATATATATATATATATATATATATATATATATATATATATATATACACATACACATCTTGCTGCCTGGGTTAGGGCACTTTGCTCAATCATCAATACATTCCACTCACTACTGCTGCATTTACTCTCCACACCCAATGCTCTTTTGTAAATAGTTATACTTGTTTAGTTTTTGTCTAATAAAAACCTTAAGTAGCACTTCAACTCCCTGTCACACGCATAGAGACGATTTGTGGGCGCTCGTCTGGGATTTATTGCTACTTTTGAGTGAATGATCTTCAGTGGAACTCACCCTCGTTGTGTCTGTTGGGGTCATTCTTCTTCCCGATTCTGAGTGTGGCTCTTTTCGTGACAAAGCTGTCAGCAAAGCTAATTTTCACTTATACACAAACCACTTTGGGAGGATAAGTGTCCGGTGGTTTGGTTGTGCCAGTGACTGCTGCTCCGGAGTTTGAGCGTCACATTTAGTTTCTCCCATCGATCCATTCAAGGTTTTGCATTGACTTGTCGTGGCTGCTAGCTTGTGACGTGGCTTCTCTTGGAGAGTTTCCTTCAGAATCCTTCAGTCTGTATGAGATCAGTGCACTAAGGAGCAGATAGAAAAGATAAAACACTGTGAACACTTTAAACATTGGATGGCGGCTGGAGTTCTGTGATTGTGGCCAGCTATCAACTTAGTCTTAGGTTAGTGCAATAGACAGATTGAAGTCTGGTTACGGTGGCCTCGGTGGGACAGTTTGTTCTGGCGTCTGTGGACAACGTCAGGTGGGGAGGAAAGTGGAAACATGAGTGTTCCTCCGGTCTGATGAAAGCCTCCGTTGAGGCTGCTGCCGTTATAACGTTATTGAATCTTCGTATCCGATCGGTTGGTGGCGCTGGTTGGAAGTAGTGTGCAGGTTCGAATTTCAATTCAATTCAATTCCGTTCATTTTGTAAAGCCCAAATTCACAAATTACAACTTTGCCTCAGAGGCTTTTTCAATCTGTTACACACACGACATCAAGTGTTGGACTCTTTCCTTCTCAAGTCTGTGTGGCCACACGTACCCGTTGACGGTCACATCTCAGGATGAAGGGGATCTGCATAACAACTGACCGACACTGTCCCGTAGCCAGAGGACCGTCCAGATGGACGAACAACCAGGCAGCCGATAGGTGGATCTAAAGAAATTAATCTGAAGGACTGCAGCAGCATGTGATGGCGTTCCACAGCAGAGCACATCAATCACAATCCCACAAATGAGATTAAAGAAATGTACAAACATAAAAAAACAACAAGAAGATAGAATTTTCTGGGGTCAAAAGACATGAGAGACAAACCTTGCAGGGGGAAATGGAGTGTGTGTGTGTGTGTGTGTGTGTGTGTGTGAGATAGGAAAAAGAAAGAAATACATCAAAGAGGGGGTAATGAAGCGTGTCCAATCCTGAAGAGCCACATAAGAAAACAGAAGCGCAGTGATTGTGGTGAGTTGCTGGGAGAGAGATGGGGATGAATTATGATGAAGCTGTGGGTGATGAAGGGAGAAGGAAAAGGCAGCAGGTGGATGGTATTACACGGCCATTGTTACACAGTCGCTCCCTCTCCTTCTGCCCTGTTGTCTCCATTGCCCCCCCCCCCCCCCCCCCCTGTGTCCTGCCAGGTGAAACCGGGCCCTAAATGGGAACAGGGGGAGCAGTGATCACGCTGGTTCTCTCCAGCAGGGCTCCTTCCTCAGCTCATTACGCCCACGGCAGAGCTCTACTTACCTACCTGGGACACCGCGGGGTTGGGAGGCAGTGGGGGGGTGCCGGGGGCTTTCAGGGGGGGAGTCGGGGAAACGAGTGACTGGATGAGAGAGATTACCCTCGTGAGAGAAGAGCTCGTGTCTTAGCAGTGCAGCGACTCAAAGTTTCCTCCGATTCTGATCCGTTAAACCTGCTCATAACACGCTCGTAGCCCCGGGATAGCGGAGCTGAAGCAAAGCATCATGGGAAGACTGTGCAGGGTGCTTATTATTAACCTTGCGTGTCTTTTATTGTGTCGTCGCCTTTTATTGTGCCAGAGTGATTTATGTACTTAATGCGCTTTATGTGTGACCTTTTATGTCTGAATCTGATTTGCATGTTTCAATTAGTACTGAACAAGGTGTAATTATATCCTGTATGGATGTATTTTACTAACATCAATAATCTCTTCTTCTTTTATGATTTAAACTTGTTCCTTAATCTAAACGTGTCCTCGTGGATCAACGCTGTGTTCATGATCTGTCCCAAACCTTCAGATGTTCATGGAATCAAATTATTCTATTCATGGTAAACGTGAAATAAATGAGCACATCCAATGAGCTCTTCAATCATATTGTCCAGAGTTTATATTGCTTATGAAAAGACTTTAGGGCATTTGATGACCTGGATGTTTTTTTTTCTTCACAGATGCAGTTCCAGATGTCTGGACATAATTGACTGATGATGAAAATAAGTTACAAGTTCATGTTGAGGGCTCCATGACTGCCTTGAGGCCCCCAAATGACTCCATCCGGCCCTGAAGCTTCCACACCTTCATGTTGCTTCACTCTTATTTGTGTTCTCCTTGAGCAGCAACACGTCGTCCCTTCATCAGAATATTTAAAGAGACTTTCCAGCTGTGTCTTCATGGATCACGTGGCGACCCAAACAAACATGCCAGCCTGACCTCGGTGGTCCTTCACTTCCCTCTGACCGCGTGGTGCTCGTCACATTTCACCTCATGGAACGTGTGCATGTTAAAAATGTATTTTACAGTAAACAGCTGACTTGGTCCACATGACCCGGCTGTGTGTGGAGCCCAGACAGAACATCTCAAACATCTCAAACCTCCAACAGCAACGCTGGGAAAAGGAGCCGACTGATGGATCGATTAGAGAAGTGGAGATCAGTCAGAAGTCTCATTGGGAACCATGAAATGGGAAAGGCAGATTCATAAAAGAGCAGATCGTGAATGAAGAGTTTGAGGGTCAAAGACTTTGGAAAAACAAAGTGATAGAAGGCTCCAACAATCATATAGTGAGGACCAAAGGTCAGGGGTCACTCGGTGTGAAGCTCTTTATAACGAGACCAGACTAAAGACGGGGGGGGGGTGAAAGTCAATGCAAATAACCCCCCCCCCCTTGACCTTGGCTAAGGAATGCAGCCCCGCCCCCTCCCCCTACCCCACCCCCCACCTGCTTTGTCTTCGGGGTCAAGACGGCATACCTCCCAATCCCATGAGCCTCTGTGAACCAAGCCGGGTCTGGGTCAAAGGTCAAAACCGACCCAGAAGACAACACACACTCTGCTGGTTAACAGCAGGATCAATGTACCCCCCCCCCCCCCCCCCCCCCCCCCCCCCCCCCCCCCCCCCCCCCCCCCCCACCATGGTTGACAGACGACAAGGTGTCCCCACAAGAGGCTCCTGTCGGTTCTCTTGTCCTTTTCTTTTGCCCCCACCTCTTATCGCTGTGACTCCTCGGGACCGGACCGCTCGGTTCTGGTGTTTCCCAAACGTTCCAGTTGCCCTCAGCAGGACCCCGACATGAATGAGCTGGGGCCTCATGTTGGGGGGGGGGAGGGGGCGGGGGGGGGCGTGATCGGGGTTGTTGGCTCTCTCCAGGAGACAATATCTACACCTCATCTAAAAAACCTCATATGTTAGACATTTAAAAGGGCCAGTGTGTCGCATTTCAAGGGGGGATCTGTTACAAATGGACTCTAATGCTCTCTGTTGAATGTCCACCCTGTACGCGCCCTTCCTCCCACTTGACATGTGACCTTCAGGAGAACCAACACTTGTATTTTGTTGTGTGTTGTCAGAGATCCAGCAGCTTCAGCCCAGTTGGCTTCCTGGGCTGAAGCGCCGTTGTGTAATAAAATGGAATTATGCCCTTAATCATTGGCTCTCGTTCGCTTCCTCTCTTTATCTCCCTTCGTCCACACCAGCTCTTCCTTTTCTTTTTGAAGTCATTATTGAACCCTGGGACACTTTGATGACATTTATTCTGCTTGGCAGTTCTCTCCCTCCCTCATTCTCTCATCATCCCTCTCTCTTTCTGTTAATTACCCTTGCAGTCTTATCTGTCGACACACTTCAAACTTGCGGTTCCCTGTCATGAATCAAGTGCCCCCCTCCCCCCCTCCCCCCCCTCCTCCTCCACCGTATCAGCCAAACAATTAACCAACTGGCTCGCTCTAATTAAGCATCACACAGACGCATGCGGAGCTCCGCCTCTTTTCCTTTGTGTGGACACGGTCGATGGCCACGGGAGAGTCGCTTTCTCTGTCACATGTTCTCTGAACCTGAAAGCATGTTTTCTTTAAACAATCCGTTTATCTCAGTCAGAAGCTGTGAAAGACGTCCATCATTGTCAGGTTTGTATCGTTCCGACGGTCCTTGAACGCATCACGATGTGACGAGCAGCCTCGCCAGAGAAAGCAAACCGAACAAAGCTTCAATTTGTGATATTTCAAAAACATGTCTCATTCAAAGTTTTACCCCAAATAAATTCTGAGCTCCTCCGGTCAACTACAACAGTCATGTGACAACAATTCAGTGAAACTTCAACTGAATCACAGGATATATATATATATATATATATATATATATATATATATATATATATATATATATATATATATATATATATATATATATATATATATATATATATATATATATCGCCTTCTTTTTTCCAACATTTTTTTTTTCCAACAAGTTGTATGGAAAGATTCCATTGTTTGCTAATTTTGTAAAATATATTATATATAATAATATATATATATTATATATTAATTTAATAAATATATAATATTAATGGCATGGTTATTGTGTTATTCTTCCCAAAAGACATCCTCTACTAACCATGATTGTTCTGTTTCCTTCATCAAGGCCACGGAGGTTGTTGTTCGGAGGGTTATTAATAAAAAGAAAAACGCCTGCTGACGGTAAAGAAGAAGGGAACATGAAGTAGAAACAATAGAAACATAATAGAACATCACACCTGTCCTCCCCCATGACAGAAAAGTGTGATATTTGTATCCCGTGACTTCAATGTGCTGAGAGGATTTGGATCCCGGTGGGCGGACCCGGTTCCCTCGTAAACCTCCACCTGGGAGATGGAACCAGTCCACTGAAACCAGCAGCCGTAACACGAGATGACACATGCAGCTGACCTTCAGACGGAGCCGGGCCCCTTTGGTGATTGATGGCTTTAATACAATGTATGCAATAAAGCAGAACTAAATACAAAATTAGCCACAGTGCTACGGGACGTTATGACCCGTCATTATTGTTTGCAGCGTGGCAGATGACCCACATAATACGAAGGCTAGCATGTGATTTCATATGCTGTGTATTTGTGATGATTGGTGCTGACTGGGCGCTTTTCGGAGCAGCACTTCCTCAAATCACATCACTAATCTGAGTGGACTTTCCAAACATATTGGTTCATTTAATGATATTAAATATAAATATTTATGTTCATTTATGTTCAGCCCAGTCGCCAAGAAAAAGTGTTGGAATTGTACGTTTAATGTATTTTTATGTAGCTGTAAAGCACTTTGAATTGCCTTGTGTATGAATTGTGTATGAATAAACTTTTGCTTTACGTTTCTGCACGAATAACAATAACAATAACAATAACGACTGAGAAGAAGGAAAGATTGGATCAGCCAAACAATGTTACTTCACACGGAATGCTGGGGCGTTGTTACGGTAGTTGTGTTACATTGTTGTGCTACATTGTTGTGTTCCATTGTGAATCTACATTGTTGTCTTACATTGTTGTCTTACATTGTTGTGCTACATTGTTGTGTTCCATTGTGACTCTACATTGTTGTCTTACATTGTTGTCTTACATTGATGTGCTACATTGTTGCGTTACATTGTTGTGCTACATTGTTGTATTACATTGTTGTCTTACATTGTTGTCTTACATTGTTGTGCTACATTGTTGCATTACATTGTTGTGCTACATTGTTGTGTTCCATTGTGACTCTACATTGTTGTCTTACATTGTTGTCTTACATTGTTGTGCTATATTGTTGCGTTACATTTTTGTGCTACATTGTTGCATTACATTGTTGCATTACATTGTTGCGTTACATTGTTGTGTTACATTGTGACTCTACATTGTTGTCTTACATTATTGTCTTACATTGTTGTGCTACATTGTTGTGCTACATTGTTGTGTTATATTGTGACTCTACATTGTTGTCTTACATTGTTGTCTTACATTGTTGTGCTACATTGTTGCGTTACATTGTTGCGTTACATTGTTGCATTACATTGTTGTCTTACATTGTTGTGCTACATTGTTGTGCTACATTGTTGCATTACATTGTTGTGCTACATTGTTGTGTTACATTGTGACTCTACATTGTTGTCTTACATTATTGTCTTACATTGTTGTGCTACATTGTTGTGCTACATTGTTGTGTTCTATTGTGACTCTACATTGTTGTCTTACATTGTTGTCTTACATTGTTGTGCTACATTGTTGCGTTACATTGTTGCGTTACATTGTTGTGTTACATTGTTGCGTTACATTGTTGCGTTACATTGTTGGGTTACATTGTTGCGTTACATTGTTGTGTTACATTGCTGCCTTAAATTGCTGCCTTACATTGGTGTCTTACATTGTTGCGTTACATTGTTGCTTTGCATTGTTGTCTTACATTGTTGAGTTACATTGTTGCGTTACATTGTTGCGTTACATTGTTGTGTTACATTGTTGCGTTACATTGTTGCAATACGTTGTTGCGTTACATTGTTACGTTACATTGTTACGTTACATTGTTACGTTACATTGTTACGTTACATTGTTACATTACATTGTTACGTTACAATGTTACGTTACTTTGTTGCATTACATTGTTACTTTACATTGTTACTTTACATTGTTACCTTACATTGTTACCTTACATTGTTACGTTACACCCAGGAGACCGCTGTTCACTGGGTCACATTGTCGGTTTTGGGCAAACATTCAACCAAACGTCATGCAATGTGTACGAGCTAATGCAGCTTTTCTTTTCCATCTCACTCTCTCTTTCATCTCTTTTCCGTCACAAACACACACACACACACACACACACTTAGTCAACAAACACACACACACACTTACTCAACAAACACACACACACTTACTCAACAAACACACACACACACACTTACTCAACAAACACACACACACTTACTCAACAAACACACACACACACACACTTACTCAACAAACACACACACACACACACTTACTCAACAAGGGCAACGCGGAGGAAGCAATCAGGTGTGGAAGAAGATAGTTTTATTTTAATTATTTCAACGCGCCGTGGTCGACATGGAAAATATTACTCACATGAACAGAAGCAATCAGTTTCCTCCTCAAGGTGTCGGATACACTTAATGCACGAGGACCATTTGAAATGCATAATCCCTCTCGCTTCCTCGTCCGCGTTTATTTAATAATTTCTCCCAATAACTGCATGAATATCATTTAAAAGATGTCACAGCAGCCGTGAAGGGATGCAGAACTAGCTGAACTACCTGGAGTCTGACATGTATTATTATTTGTAATGGGAAAGGTAGAGGAGCTGATTGACACGCGGGTCGACACCGTGATTGAATAAAGTGGTGAAATGGAACGTGACGGAGGGGTTCTATCCACCCGGAGACCGGAGACCGGAGACCGGAGACCGGAGACCGGAGACCGGGGACCGGCTTCTTCTTCTGGAACATGTGTCACTCCATTGGAGGCTCCAGCTGCTGATGTTCACGGGGAGAGACCGGCCTTTTACCGGAGGGCTGCCACTTTAATACATGAACAGGTCTGTTGTAACATGAGGGAACCAAGCAATCAGGTGTGTGTGTGTGTGTGTGTGTGTGTGTGTGTGTGTGTCTGTGTGTGTGTGTGTGTGTGTGTGTGTGTGTGTGTGTGTGTGTGTCTGTGTGTGTTAAACATGTCTTACTTGTTCACTAGAAGGTGAATCTCAGAGTGTCTGCAAATTGAAATGCTGATGGCTGAGAAGTGAAAATATATCTCTTTTATTTCCAAGAATTGTTTCAGAAGATCTTTTTTATTTATTTTTAAAACAAACCAATTTCTCAATTTGTTGTTGAGTTTGAAGACCAGCAGCTGCGTATCCATGGAGACCGTTTGGGTTGTCTGCTTTAGAACAATCCCTCAACCTTTGATGTTGTTCTTTATGTGGTTGAGTTGTTCTTTTTGCTTGGTGCTCATGTGATTCCATTCTTCTGCAATCCTAGATATTCATGATATTCCACATATTACTACATAGTCAGCCTCCTCTGGCCGCCCGACGACTCGTTAATAATAAGGAAATACTTATTTGTGAACTTAAGCATAGCTCGTACTGTAGAGAGCCAGGCTAGCTGTTTACACCTGTTTCCAGTCTTTGTGCTAAGCTAAGCTAACAATCAACCTTCTACAAGAAAGGGAATACGAGTATTTCCCAAAATGTGGAACCATTCCTTTAAGTTAGTTGTAGTTGCCTAAACAAACGTAACAATAGAAATGGCCAATTTACTGAAAGTATTCTCATTTAATGATGTTCTTCTGTCAAAGATAATTTGGCCTTTGAAAGCCATCTTCAAAGATGTGTTAATGACCCGCTCACTTTTGTGATTTCTTTGGTTATCCTCCAATTATTCAGACAGATAACCTTCTTATCTTTCTCCTTCACCAACTCTTTGGTTGCCAGTTCTTTAATAAAATACAAGCCCTGTTTGGAATGAGCTTGTCTCAGTAATTTAGTGCCCCGCTGTTAAGATATGTTTAGTTGCTCTGTTATATGAGGGGTAGTTTACTCACTCGCTTCATTAAACTTATGTGGTGGAATGAAGACCTGAGCCTGAAGGCTTGAGTACCTGATATCATTAAGGGGAGTTCGGACAGTTCTGATGCAGACCGGGACCTCCAGGTGGACTTTTGATGGACAATGTAGTCCAAAGATCTGACCTTCCATAGGTGCCTCTGGAGTAGGACATCGTGTAACTTAAAGTAATTGTCTTTTCCTGGTTGTATAGAACTATGTGCTTCATGTATTAAAGCTGCATTCTCTCTCCTGACCACCAGGGGGCGACTCCTCTGGTTGTATAGAAGTCTATGCTTCATGTGTTAAAGCTGCATTCTCTCTCCTGACCACCAGGGGGCGACTCCTCTGGTTGTATAGAAGTCTATGCTTCATGTGTTAAAGCTGCATTCTCTCTCCTGACCACCAGGGGGCGACTCCTCTGGTTGTATAGAAGTCTATGCTTCATGTGTTAAAGCTGCATTCTCTCTCCTGACCACCAGGGGGCGACTCCTCTGGTTGTATATAAGTATATGCTTCTTGTGTTAAAGCTGCATTCTCTCTCCTGACCACCAGGGGGCGACTCCTCTGGTTGTATAGAAGTCTATGCTTCATGTGTTAAAGCTGCATTCTCTCTCCTGACCACCAGGGGGCGACTCCTCTGGTTGTATAGAAGTCTATGCTTCATGTGTTAAAGCTGCATTCTCTCTCCTGACCACCAGGGGGCGACTCCTCTGGTTGTATAGAAGTCTATGCTTCATGTGTTAAAGCTGCATTCCCTCTATTGACCACCAGGGGGCGCCTCCTCTGGTTGTATAGAAGTCTATGCTTCATGTGTTAAAGCTGCATTCTCTCTCCTGACCACCAGGGGGGACTCCTCTGGTTGTATAGAAGTCTATGCTTCATGTGTTAAAGCTGCATTCTCTCTCCTGACCACCAGGGGGTGACTCCTCTGGTTGTATAGAAGTCTATGCTTCATGTGTTAAAGCTGCATTCTCTCTCCTGACCACCAGGGGGCGACTCCTCTGGTTGTATAGAAGTCTATATAAATGACTCTACTTCTCTTGATGTATTCCCTCAGTAAACATTGTAAACATTAGTTTTTGGTCTCAATCTCTAGTTTCAAGTCTTCTTCAATACAGAATGATGTTTATTTAGTAAATGATGGTCATTTAGAGTCAAACAGACCATAATACAGGGGATGCTTTAGGGGCTTCACTGAAAACCAAGTTGGCGATGTCCGTGACATGAGGGGTCTCTACTCAACGTGCTGTGAGGGACACGAGAGGAACCACTGACACCTGGAAGTCCTCTGAAGCGGCGGCGTGATTGGAACACGGATTCCAATTACTGAGCGATCAGCAGGCTCGGTGTGTGTTTGTTTGTGTGTGTTTGTTTGTTTGTGTGTGTTTGTTTGTGTGTGTTTGTTTGTGTGTGTTTGTTTGTGTGTGTTTGTTTGTGTGTGTTTGTTTGTTTGTGTGTGTTTGTTTGTGTGTGTTTGTTTGTGTGTGTTTGTTTGTGTGTGTTTGTTTGTGTGTGTTTGTTTGTTTGTGTGTGTTTGTTTGTGTGTGTTTGTTTGTTTGTGTGTGTTTGTTTGTGTGTGTTTGTTTGTGTGTGTTTGTTTGTGTGTGTTTGTTTGTTTGTGTGTGTTTGTTTGTGTGTGTTTGTTTGTGTGTGTTTGTTTGTGCGTTTCTCTCCATCATTTGTTCGTGGGTAATGTGTCTAGCCTGATGAAGCAATGAATGCACTGTTCAGGCCCCGGTGAGATAAGTGATACAATAAGAAGCCAAGCATAGCAACGCCATGACAACGCCATGACAACGCCATGACAACGCCATGACACCGCCTGACACCGCCATGACAACGCCATGACAATGCCATGACACCGCCATGACAACGCCATGACAACGCCATGACAACGCCATGACACCGCCTGACACCGCCATGACACCGCCTGACACCGCCATGACAACGCCATGACAATGCCATGACACCGCCATGACAACGCCATGACAACGCCATGACAATGCCATGACACCGCCTGACACCGCCATGACAACGCCATGACAATGCCATGACACCGCCATGACAACGCCATGACAACGCCATGACAACGCCATGACACCGCCATGACAACGCCATGACAACGCCATGACAACGCCATGACACCGCCTGACACCGCCATGACAACGCCATGACAATGCCATGACACCGCCATGACAACGCCATGACACCGCCTGACAACGCCATAACAACGCCATGACAATGCCATGACACCGCCTGACACCGCCATGACAACGCCATGACACCGCCTGACACCGCCATGACACCGCCATGACAACGCCATGACAACGCCATGACAACGCCATGACACCGCCTGACACCGCCATGACAACGCCATGACAATGCCATGACACCGCCATGACAACGCCATGACACCGCCTGACAACGCCATAACAACGCCATGACAATGCCATGACACCGCCTGACACCGCCATGACAACGCCATGACACCGCCTGACACCGCCATGACAACGCCATGACAATGCCATGACACCGCCATGACAACGCCATGACACCGCCTGACACCGCCATGACAACGCCATGACACCGCCTGACACCGCCATGACAACGCCATGACAATGCCATGACACCGCCATGACAACGCCATGACAACGCCATGACAACGCCATGACAACGCCATGACAACGCCATGACACCACCATGACAACACCATGACAACGCCATGACGCCGACATGCCACCATTGACACACTTAGACACCGAAGTCCTTTTAATAACCTGAAGCACATCACACTCGTATCAATATGCTCAGAGCGCTGATGAATGCCAGATAATTACCCAAAACCAATACGTTTGAGGCTGATTAGAAAATGACAGCGAATAACTCACCTCTTTAGCCGTGTGTGGCGGTGCGGCGTGGCGTGCCCTCCAGTGACATAATTTCCAGCTATCTCCCGCTGATTGGCCTAAAATATATTTTGCCCACACAGCATAGCCCCCCCCCCCCCCCCCCCCCCCCCCCCCCCGCTGTGTGTTTTGACAAAAGGCAGCGCAGCATCGACCCGCCTGGCTGCCGCTGAGGGGTGAGAGGGGTTAAACTCACAAGCTACTTAAGTGCTGTCAAGGCACAAAATTGGACGGAGCACCGGGCTGAATAATTACTGAATAACAAGGGAAAGGGGTCTTTGTTTGGCAAAGGGAGAAACATAATTGATTTAGCCGGGAGGGGCTGGACATTTCTTTCTGTTTTTACGCCTCAGAGGACATGCAAGGTCTCCAGCAGTGGTACTTGGCGTCCGAGGGAACTTCCAACCCACTAGAACGAAGAGCAGGGGGAGCTTGAAAAGATGTAATTAATTGGATCAGATTAAAATTAATGAAGTAATTAAGGAGCTGCCTGCCCTAGTTCTTCCAGTCTAGAGCGGTGGAACGTACCAGTGGCAGCGGGAGGAGAAACAGGGACTTTGAATGAGAACTATAAAGAGTGCAGGCGAGGGGAACCCGGAGATGAGAGGGGCCATGTTCTGTGAGCGATGCACTTCTATCCATGGACTGGGACAAGCCTCCTTTACAACAGGTGTGACAATGAGAATCAGAGTGAAGCGCATCCCTTGCAGCCTCCCGGCCTCGTCTCACACGACGTCCTCCACTAAACCACGCCGTCCCTCTGCCAGCGGCTGCTGGCTGTGACCCGCTGCAGATGCACTCGAGTGGGTCGGAGTCGGAGTCGGACTCGGAGTCGGACTCGGAGTCGGGGTCGGGGTCGGGGTCGGGGTCGGGGTCGGAGTCGGAGTCGGAGTCGGGGTCGGAGTCGGAGTCGGACTCGGGGTCGGAGTCGGAGTCGGAGTCGGAGTCGGAGTCGGAGTCGGAGTCGGAGTCGGACTCGGGGTCGGAGTCGGAGTCGGGGTCGGACTCGGAGTCGGACTCGGAGTCGGACTCGGGGTCGGGGTCGGGGTCGGACTCGGACTCGGGGTCG
>NC_046970.1:27307722-27332722 GCF_009769545.1 Cyclopterus lumpus | reverse complement strand
AAACTTAATAGTGATCTTAAGTGAACTTAAGTGAACTTAATATTGATCTTAATAGTGATCTTAAGTGAACCTGATAGTGAACTTAATAGTAAACTTAATAGTGAACTTAAGTGAACTTAAGTGAACTTAATAGTGATCTTAAGTGAACTTAAGTGAACTTAATATTGATCTTAATAGTGATCTTAAGTGAACCTGATAGTGAACTTAATAGTAAACTTAATAGTGATCTTAAGTGAACTTAAGTGAACTTAATAGTGATCTTAAGTGATCTTAAAGCAGCACACGAGCAGCGCTCTCCTGCTCTTTCCTTCTTCCTTCCTCCTCAACAGGAGAACGCAGGTTATTTCCAGGTCATCGCTGCACGGCTCTCCTCAGAGTTCGTTTAGTGGCCGTCGTGTCGCTCCACGCCGACTCTCAACTCGCTGTTTCATTGTTGTGAGCGGTCGGAAATTATGTAATCAAAATCGATCCATATGGCCTAATTTATGTAGTCGTCGGCGCTCCTTAATGTGCTTCATGGTAACAGGAACCCCCTTTAGCTGCATCAGGACCACCTCTCCCCAGACTATAACCATTCAGACCAAGCACCAAATCCCTCCAGCTGTCACACTCACCGATTAAAACCGAGGTTACGCCGAGGGCTCTGACTCGGAGGGAGTTTACGGTGTGAAGGCCGAGCCGTCGGCTCCAGCGGGGATGAGACACAGGAAGCCGGCTCAGGCCCGTAATTAGGCTGCTTTGTTGTGTGCAGAGAAACGAATGGCTGAGACGGTTCTCTGGTGATGAGGTAAGTCGGGCAGCTTAGCCGGGAGAGGCCGCCAGGACCCAAAAAGCTCCAATGCACTGTGTGTGGTGGCAGTAAGAGTGTTGCATCAAAGCTTCCGGCCGATGGCAGAGCGGTGCTCCTCCCCCTGAGACGGAGAAGAGCTAC
Organism: Cyclopterus lumpus; assembly: GCF_009769545.1. Lineage (NCBI taxonomy): Eukaryota > Metazoa > Chordata > Actinopteri > Perciformes > Cyclopteridae > Cyclopterus > Cyclopterus lumpus. The sequence goes on along the minus strand of NC_046970.1, from coordinate 27,331,791 downwards.
GCGACATGGCACAGGGACGAGGGAGAGAGAGGGATGTGTGTGAAGTCTTACATAAAGTTACTCCTCGAGCGTTTTCCTACCAAAGCGGTCGACGCGTGTCCATTTCCTCTCGTTACACGAATGCAGTATTTTCAAAATAAACTTCCGTCTACACAGGAAACAACTTAGTGAGGTGTAGGCAACAAAAGCACCGAGTTGGGTTTAGAAAGAGAGCGTTCTTTCAAGACAAACGGGACCTGAATATCTTCTAATTACGGCGCATTAATGTTGGTAGTTTTGTGCTCCGACTGCTGGACGACCCCGACCAGGTCTGTTCATTTAGAGAGACTTCATCCTAGTGTGACACTGGATCCCTGTGGTTCCATGTGTCCAAGTCCAGCACGTGGTGGACCACATGCAACACCACATCTGCCTCCACAGACATGCCATCAATGGAGCCCACAGCTTGCTGCACATTGCGTTGCCTGGCATTCATTACCCATGATGCAAGCCGGTAGAAGTGTCGTTGCACTTCCTGTTTCCCTTTTGTTTCCCTCCTGGGTGAGAAGGCAGTGACCTCCTTAGTAAAGTAGTTTCCTGTGAAGACGGAATCTGTCCCTCGTAGGAAAAGAGCCTTTCTTAAGATGTCACATGACCCGTTGTCCCGCCTCTCCACCGACATCAGCTGTGATCGTCTCCAGCCAGTCGAGGATGAGTAGTCGCAGGATAATGGATGAATGGATGAATGGATGAATGGATGAATGGATGAATGGATGAATGGATGAATGGATGAATGGATGAATGGATGAATGGATGAATGGAGGGGGCATTAGCCAAACACAACAAAACAAACAATGGCACGACATGTGTTTGTTTTGTTGACTCTTTAATATGCATGGAGCCCAATTAACCCCTCTCTGTTCCTTTCAAGCCGCTCACTTGTCATTAATGTCCGATCTCCTCCTCTCCTCCTCTCCTCCTCTCCTCCTCCCCCCCTCTGTGTGGATGACGATCCATCTGTCCATTGAAGCACTTCCCTCCTCTTTCCGCCAGCAAAGTTTCCCTTTTCCGTTTTTCCCCCTCTCAGAATTAAAGTGTTTTTTCTTGTTTTTCTCCGCACACGAGCAACACACAATTAAAGGCCGAGAAGTCTGTTGGCGAACACACACTCACATTTACACACTCGGCCTGCGCTGAAGAGCTGATGCTGAGGAGGAGGAGGAGGAGGAGGAGCGCTCGGCTATAAGGAGGCGAGAGAAGTGGACGGAAGAGGGAAATTGAAAAGGAAAAAATGAAGGAAAAAAAAGCGAGCGAGGAGAAGAAAGAAGATGGAAGGAGCTAAAGGGAAAGTGGAGAGCGAACAAAGGATGACGAGGGAGGTGATGGAGGGAGAGCAAGGACATGAGGGAAGGAAGGAAGGATGTAAGGAAGGAATCCTGAGAGGGGGAGAAATAGAAATCATCAGGGGTGAGCGAGAGAGGGACAGCGGGGGAGGAGAGGGAGAGAGAGAGACAACACAAAGGATGAAGAGAGTGAATGGAGGGATGGAAGCAGCAGCTTAGAGATTAGCATGACTATTAACTGCTGTCTGACTGCGGTGCTCATTAAAGTCCACTGCAGAGACCACTGTGTGTGTGTGTGTGTGTGTGTATGTGTGTGTATGTGTGTGTGTATGTGTTTGTATGTGTGTGTGTATGTGTGTGTGTGTGTGTGTATGTGTGTGTATGTGTGTGTGTATGTGTTTGTATGTGTGTGTGTATGTGTATGTATGTGTGTATGTGTGTGTGTATGTGTGTGTGTGTGTGTGTGTGTGTGTGGATGTGTGTGTATGTGTGTGTGTATGTGTTTGTATGTGTGTGTGTATGTGTTTGTATGTGTGTATGTGTGTGTGTATGTGTGTGTGTGTGTGTATGTGTTTGTATGTGTGTGTGTGTGTGTATGTGTTTGTATGTGTGTGTGTTTGTATGTGTGTGTGTGTGTGTATGTGTTTGTATGTGTGTGTGTGTGTGTATGTGTGTGTGTGTGTGTATGTGTGTGTGTGTATGTGTGTGTGTGTGTGTGTGTGTGTGTGGAGCTGCGTCGTGACGCTGCGACGTGGAGCTGCGACGTGGAGCTGCGACGTGGAGCTGCGACTTGACGCTGCGACGCGGAGCTGCGACGCGGAGCTGCGACGCGGAGCTGCGACGTGACGCTGCGACGTGGCGCTGCGACGTGGAGCTGCGTCTTGAAGCTGCGACGTGGAGCTGCGTCTTGAAGCTGCGACGTGGAGCTGCGACGTGGAGCTGCGACGTGGAGCTGCGACGTGGAGCTGCGACGTGGAGCTGCGACGTGGAGCTGCGTCGTGACGCTGCGACGTGACGCTGCGACGTGACGCTGCGACGTGGAGCTGCGACGTGGAGCTGCGTCTTGAAGCTGCGACGTGGAGCTGCGACGTGGAGCTGCGACGTGGAGCTGCGACGTGGAGCTGCGACGTGGAGCTGCGACGTGGAGCTGCGACGTGGAGCTGCGACGTGGAGCTGCGACGTGGAGCTGCGTCGTGACGCTGCGACGTGACGCTGCGACGTGACGCTGCGACGTGGAGCTGCGACGTGGAGCTGCGTCTTGAAGCTGCGACGTGGAGCTGCGACGTGGAGCTGCGACGTGGAGCTGCGACGTGGAGCTGCGACGTGGAGCTGCGACGTGACGCTGCGACGTGGAGCTGCGTCTTGAAGCTGCGACGTAACACACCATGTTTCCACTGTCTGGTTTACAAATGTGTCTTCAAATAACGTGCAACTGTCTCTGTGGAGTTACTTAGTTTATTTACCCAAACCTGGAGCAATCCCCTGGTACGCCCAGGCACGTGGACCCTCGGGGCTGAGGGAGAGATAAGGTGTGTGTGTGTGTGTCTGTCAACTTGTCGGTATGCTGAGAATGTCTGCATAGATATGCCGCAGCTCATAGTAATTTCCAGGAGAAAGCCACATTTACAGACTTGTGAGCCTGTGGGCTGTAACCTGCGGCACAGACGTGCAACACGAGGAGACATTTAATAGATAGGGAAGGAATTCACAGTCGACTCCCACTTGGGAAAGAGACATCTATTGTCAGTCCTGTTGAGGAACTGTCTGATGAGCTCAGTGGAATATTCTCCCACTGCCAGCGAGTTACATAGAACACGTACATTCCTCGTGTCCTGAGCGTTCACTCGCACTCTGCATTGACTGTCAGATCTGTTGTCTCCTTTAGGTGGTGCCAGCGTAGGAGAGTGTTTCCTTTGGGCCTATTGTACTTTTCTTTATTCGGTCTTCCTGCTCTCTTTGTGACTTCACTGCACTCGCCACGTCTATGGAGTCTAATTAAAGACTGTCAGTCCAAGTCCTGGAGCAGCATCGGGACATGTCGGTGGTGTTTGTGTCCCGGTCCTGCATGTAGGAGCAGGTCTGTTCAATTACAGCTTCCATTACAGGGTTCCCATGCTCAGCTGTGGGAGGTCCTAGTAAAAGGGTAACTTTGGTGTTTTACAACCTTTCCCAATATGGTTCTGTCTAAGTGACTAATGGGGACAGCAATGTTTGACATTTCTTCAGTATTGAAGGACAGCGCCGCAGACGGCAGCCACTAACCGGGCTGCAATGTGATGGCTCAATGTGGATGGGTTACTGAAGGGGCCCCCTGGGCACATGTCCAGGGGCCAACACTCAGGGCCCTCTGGCCTCCAACAAGAACTCTCTCAAAGGGACAAAACATGACAAAGAGTTAAAAGCCAGCTGCAAAGAGACAGAGACACAAAGTGACTACAAAGATGCACAAAACAGCTACAAAAAGACTCAACATGAGTACAACGAGACACAAAACTACTTAAAAGAGACACAAAGTGACTACAAAGTGACTCAAGAAGACCACACAACCACAGAGAGTTAAGTAAAGACTACAAGGAAAACAATAAACTACAACAAGATGCAAAACGACTACACAAAAGGAATGAAAAGGTACCCCCCCCCACACACACACACACACCTTTGGACGTTGGATTAGACAGCGGCTGTTTTTCTTTACGTTTCCGAGCCAGCGATCCGAAATTCACGCCCACTTCATCTGTGATTGGTCAGCTGTGCGGAGCCAGTTTGTGAACTCCTCCCCCATGCGCTGGTTCTCCTCATTGTTCTCATTGTTCACACAACAATGTCAGACACAAACAACTTCTGGACGTGAAATTTAAACATTCCCCGATTCAGAAAGCGTGAATCACAACGAGGCGCTTTAGTTCCAGTTGATGAATGATTCCTGGTGAAGAGACTGAATCCACAACCTTGAAACAGGAAGCAGCTTCGCCGAATTTCCGGCTGGGAAGCTTGGCAGGCCGGCGCATCAATCTGAATCAAAGGAGGCGGAGTTATGGGCCGTCCGCGCTGTCGGTTTCCACCACCGCCAGATGGGACGAGGGGAAAGATGCTGGACACGAAGGATCGCTGGAGAGTGGATGAAAGGGAGAGGCATGCAGCGGGGAGACTAGAGACATAAAGGAGAGGCATGCAGCGGGGAGACTAGAGACATAAAGGAGAGGCATGCAGCGGGGAGACAGAGACATAAAGGAGAGGCATGCAGCGGGGATACAAGAGACATAAAGGAGAGGCATGCAGCGGGGAGACAAGAGACATAAAGGAGAGGCATGCAGCGGGGAGACTAGAGACATAAAGGAGAGGCATGCAGCGGGGATACAAGAGACATAAAGGAGAGGCATGCAGCGGGGAGACGAGAGACATAAAGGAGAGGCATGCAGCCGGGAGACGAGAGACATAAAGGAGAGGCATGCAGCGGGGAGACTAGAGACATAAAGGAGAGGCATGCAGCAGGGAGACGAGAGACATAAAGGAGAGGCATGCAGCGGGGAGACTAGAGACATAAAGGAGAGGCATGCAGCGGGGAGACAGAGACATAAAGGAGAGGCATGCAACGGGGATACAAGAGACATAAAGGAGAGGCATGCAGCGGGGAGACAAGAGACATAAAGGAGAGGCATGCAGCGGGGAGACTAGAGACATAAAGGAGAGGCATGCAGCGGGGAGACTAGAGACATAAAGGAGAGGCATGCAGCGGGGAGACTAGAGACATAAAGGAGAGGCATGCAGCCGGGAGACGAGAGACATAAAGGAGAGGCATGCAGCGGGGAGACGAGAGACGAGAGACATAAAGGAGAGGCATGCAGCGGGGAGACGAGAGACATAAAGGAGAGGCATGCAGCGGGGAGACTAGAGACATAAAGGAGAGGCATGCAGCGGGGATACAAGAGACATAAAGGAGAGGCATGCAGCGGGGAGACAAGAGACATAAAGGAGAGGCATGCAGCGGGGAGACGAGAGACAAGAGACATAAAGGAGAGGCATGCAGCGGGGAGACGAGAGACATAAAGGAGAGGCATGCAGCGGGGAGACTAGAGACATAAAGGAGAGGCATGCAGCGGGGATACAAGAGACATAAAGGAGAGGCATGCAGCGGGGAGACAAGAGACATAAAGGAGAGGCATGCAGCGGGGAGACGAGAGACATAAAGGAGAGGCATGCAGCGGGGAGACGAGAGACATAAAGGAGAGGCATGCAGCGGGGAGACTAGAGACATAAAGGAGAGGCATGCAGCGGGGAGACTAGAGACATAAAGGAGAGGCATGCAGCCGGGAGACGAGAGACATAAATGAGAGGCATGCAGCGGGGAGACTAGAGACATAAAGGAGAGGCATGCAGCCGGGAGACGAGAGACATAAAGGAGAGGCATGCAGCGGGGAGACTAGAGACATAAAGGAGAGGCATGCAGCAGGGAGACGAGAGACATAAAGGAGAGGCATGCAGCGGGGAGACAAGAGACATAAAGGAGAGGCATGCAGCGGGGAGACGAGAGACATAAAGGAGAGGCATGCAGCGGGGAGACGAGAGACATAAAGGAGAGGCATGCAGCGGGGAGACTAGAGACATAAAGGAGAGGCATGCAGCGGGGATACAAGAGACATAAAGGAGAGGCATGCAGCGGGGAGACAAGAGACATAAAGGAGAGGCATGCAGCGGGGAGACGAGAGACAAGAGACATAAAGGAGAGGCATGCAGCGGGGAGACGAGAGACATAAAGGAGAGGCATGCAGCGGGGAGACTAGAGACATAAAGGAGAGGCATGCAGCGGGGATACAAGAGACATAAAGGAGAGGCATGCAGCGGGGAGACAAGAGACATAAAGGAGAGGCATGCAGCGGGGAGACGAGAGACATAAAGGAGAGGCATGCAGCGGGGAGACTAGAGACATAAAGGAGAGGCATGCAGCGGGGAGACGAGAGACATAAAGGAGAGGCATGCAGCGGGGAGACAAGAGACATAAAGGAGAGGCATGCAGCGGGGAGACTAGAGACATAAAGGAGAGGCATGCAGCGGGGATACAAGAGACATAAAGGAGAGGCATGCAGCGGGGATACAAGAGACATAAAGGAGAGGCATGCAGCGGGGAGACAGAGACATAAAGGAGAGGCATGCAGCGGGGAGACTAGATACATAAAGGAGAGGCATGCAGCGGGGAGACGAGAGACATAAAGGAGAGGCATGCAGCGGGGAGACAAGAGACATAAAGGAGAGGCATGCAGCGGGGAGACTAGAGACATAAAGGAGAGGCATGCAGCGGGGAGACTAGAGACATAAAGGAGAGGCATGCAGCGGGGAGACGAGAGACGAGAGACATAAAGGAGAGGCATGCAGCGGGGAGACAAGAGACATAAAGGAGAGGCACGCAGCGGGGAGACAAGAGACATAAAGGAGAGGCATGCAGCCGGGAGACGAGAGACATAAAGGAGAGGCATGCAGCGGGGAGACAAGAGACATAAAGGAGAGGCATGCAGCGGGGAGACGAGAGACATAAAGGATAGGCATGCAGCGGGGTGACTAGAGACATAAAGGAGAGGCATGCAGCGGGGAGACGAGAGACATAAAGGAGAGGCATGCAGCGGGGAAACAAGAGACATAAAGGAGAGGCATGCAGCGGGGAGACGAGAGACATAAAGGAGAGGCATGCAGCGGGGAGACGAGAGACATAAAGGAGAGGCATGCAGCGGGGAGACAAGAGACATAAAGGAGAGGCATGCAGCGGGGAAACAAGAGACATAAAGGAGAGGCATGCAGCGGGGAGACGAGAGACATAAAGGAGAGGCATGCAGCGGGGATACAAGAGACATAAAGGAGAGGCATGCAGCGGGGATACAAGAGACATAAAGGAGAGGCATGCAGCGGGGAGACAGAGACATAAAGGAGAGGCATGCAGCGGGGAGACTAGATACATAAAGGAGAGGCATGCAGTGGGGAGACGAGAGACATAAAGGAGAGGCATGCAGCGGGGAGACAAGAGACATAAAGGAGAGGCATGCAGCGGGGAGACAGAGACATAAAGGAGAGGCATGCAGCGGGGAGACGAGAGACATAAAGGAGAGGCATGCAGCGGGGAGACGAGAGACATAAAGGAGAGGCATGCAGCGGGGTGACTAGAGACATAAAGGAGAGGCATGCAGCGGGGAGACGAGAGACATAAAGGAGAGGCATGCAGCGGGGAAACAAGAGACATAAAGGAGAGGCATGCAGCGGGGAGACGAGAGACATAAAGGAGAGGCATGCAGCGGGGAGACGAGAGACATAAAGGAGAGGCATGCAGCGGGGAGACAAGAGACAAAGGAGAGGCATGCAGCGGGGAGACTAGAGACATAAAGGAGAGGCATGCAGCGGGGAGACGAGAGACGAGAGACATAAAGGAGAGGCATGCAGCGGGCAGACTAGATACATAAAGGAGAGGCATGCAGCGGGGAGACGAGAGACGAGAGACATAAAGGAGAGGCATGCAGCGGGGAGACAAGAGACATAAAGGAGAGGCATGCAGCGGGGAGACAAGAGACATAAAGGAGAGGCATGCAGCGGGGAGACAAGAGACATAAAGGAGATGCATGCAGCGGGGAGATGAGAGACATAAAGGAGAGGCATGCAGCGGGGTGACTAGAGACATAAAGGAGAGGCATGCAGCGGGGAAACGAGAGACATAAAGGAGAGGCATGCAGCGGGGGGACGAGAGACATAAAGGAGAGGCATGCAGCGGGGAGACTAGAGACATAAAGGAGAGGCATGCAGCGGGGAGACGAGAGACATAAAGGAGAGGCATGCAGCGGGGAGACGAGAGACATAAAGGAGAGGCATGCAGCGGGGTGACTAGAGACATAAAGGAGAGGCATGCAGCGGGGAGACGAGAGACATAAAGGAGAGGCATGCAGCGGGGAGACGAGAGACATAAAGGAGAGGCATGCAGCGGGGAGACAAGAGACATAAAGGAGAGGCATGCAGCGGGGAGACAAGAGACATAAAGGAGAGGCATGCAGCGGGGAGACTAGAGACATAAAGGAGAGGCATGCAGCGGGGAGACAAGAGACATGAAGGAGAGGCATGCAGCGGGGAGACGAGAGACATAAAGGAGAGGCATGCAGCGGGGAGACTAGAGACATGAAGGAGAGGCATGCAGCGGGGAGACGAGAGACATAAATGAGAGGCATGCAGCGGGGAGACTAGAGACATAAAGGAGAGGCATGCAGCGGGGAGACGAGAGACGAGAGACATAAAGGAGAGGCATGCAGCGGGGAGACAAGAGACATAAAGGAGAGGCATGCAGCGGGGAGACTAGAGACATAAAGGAGAGGCATGCAGCGGGGAGACAAGAGACATAAAGGAGAGGCATGCAGCGGGGAGACTAGAGACATAAAGGAGAGGCATGCAGCGGGGATACAAGAGACATAAAGGAGAGGCATGCAGCGGGGAGACTAGAGACATAAAGGAGAGGCATGCAGCGGGGAGACTAGAGACATAAAGGAGAGGCATGCAGCGTGGATACAAGAGACATGAAGGAGAGGCATGCAGCGGGGAGACGAGAGACATAAAGGAGAGGCATGCAACGGGGAGACTAGAGACATAAAGGAGAGGCATGCAGCGGGGAGACTAGAGACATAAAGGAGAGGCATGCAGCGGGGAGACAAGAGACATAAAGGAGAGGCATGCAGCGGGGAGACTAGAGACATAAAGGAGAGGCATGCAGCGGGGAAACAAGAGACATAAAGGAGAGGCATGCAGCGGGGAGACTAGAGACATAAAGGAGAGGCATGCAGCGGGGAGACTAGAGACATAAAGGAGAGGCATGCAGCGGGGAGACAAGAGACATAAAGGAGAGGCATGTAGCGGGGAGACAAGAGACATAAAGGAGAGGCATGCAGCGGGGAGACTAGAGACATAAAGGAGAGGCATGCAGCGGGGAGACAAGAGACATAAAGGAGAGGCATGCAGCGGGGAGACAAGAGACATAAAGGAGAGGCATGCAGCGGGGAGACGAGAGACGAGAGACATAAAGGAGAGGCATGCAGCGTGGAGACTAGATACATAAAGGAGAGGCATGCAGCGGGGAGACGAGAGACATAAAGGAGAGGCATGCAGCGGGGAGACTAGAGACATAAAGGAGAGGCATGCAGCGGGGAGACAAGAGACATAAAGGAGAGGCATGCAGCGGGGAGACAAGAGACATAAAGGAGAGGCATGCAGCGGGGAGACTAGAGACATAAAGGAGAGGCATGCAGCGGGGAGACAAGAGACATGAAGGAGAGGCATGCAGCGGGGAGACGAGAGACATAAAGGAGAGGCATGCAGCGGGGGGACTAGAGACATAAAGGAGAGGCATGCAGCGGGGAGACAAGAGACATAAAGGAGAGGCATGCAGCGGGGAGACTAGAGACATAAAGGAGAGGCATGCAGCGGGGAGACTAGAGACATAAAGGAGAGGCATGCAGCGGGCAAACAAGAGACATAAAGGAGAGGCATGCAGCGGGGAGACTAGAGACATAAAGGAGAGGCATGCAGCGGGGATACAAGAGACATAAAGGAGAGGCATGCAGCGGGGATACAAGAGACATAAAGGAGAGGCATGCAGCGGGGAGACAGAGACATAAAGGAGAGGCATGCAGCGGGGAGACTAGATACATAAAGGAGAGGCATGCAGCGGGGAGACGAGAGACATAAAGGAGAGGCATGCAGCGGGGAGACAAGAGACATAAAGGAGAGGCATGCAGCGGGAAAACGAGAGACATAAAGGAGAGGCATGCAGCGGGGAAACGAGAGACATAAAGGAGAGGCATGCAGCGGGGAGACGAGAGACATAAAGGAGAGGCATGCAGCGGGGAGACGAGAGACATAAAGGAGAGGCATGCAGCGGGGAGACAAGAGACATAAAGGAGAGGCATGCAGCGGGGAGACGAGAGACATAAAGGAGAGGCATGCAGCGGGGAGACTAGATACATAAAGGAGAGGCATGCAGCGGGGAGACGAGAGACGAGAGACATAAAGGAGAGGCATGCAGCGGGGAGACAAGAGACATAAAGGAGAGGCATGCAGCGGGGAGACAAGAGACATAAAGGAGAGGCATGCAGCGGGGAGACAAGAGACATAAAGGAGAGGCATGCAGCGGGGAGACGAGAGACATAAAGGAGAGGCATGCAGCGGGGTGACTAGAGACATAAAGGAGAGGCATGCAGCGGGGAGACGAGAGACATAAAGGAGAGGCATGCAGCGGGGAGACAAGAGACATAAAGGAGAGGCATGCAGCGGGGAGACAACAGACATAAAGGAGAGGCATGCAGCGGGGAGACGAGAGACATAAAGGAGAGGCATGCAGCGGGGAGACTAGAGACATAAAGGAGAGGCATGCAGCGGGCAGACAAGAGACATAAAGGAGAGGCATGCAGCGGGGAGACTAGAGACATAAAGGAGAGGCATGCAGCGGGGATACAAGAGACATAAAGGAGAGGCATGCAGCGGGGATACAAGAGACATAAAAGAGAGGCATGCAGCGGGGAGACGAGAGACGAGAGACATAAAGGAGAGGCATGCAGCGGGGAGACAAGAGACATAAAGGAGAGGCATGCAGCGGGGAGACAAGAGACATAAAGGAGAGGCATGCAGCGGGGAGACAGAGACATAAAGGAGAGGCATGCAGCGGGGAGACTAGATACATAAAGGAGAGGCATGCAGCGGGGAGACGAGAGACATAAAGGAGAGGCATGCAGCGGGGAGACAAGAGACATAAAGGAGAGGAATGCAGCGGGGAGACTAGAGACATAAAGGAGAGGCATGCAGCGGGGAGACAAGAGACATAAAGGAGAGGCATGCAGCAGGGAGACGAGAGACATAAAGGAGAGGCATGCAGCGGGGAGACAAGAGACATAAAGGAGAGGCATGCAGCGGGGAGACGAGAGACGAGAGACATAAAGGAGAGGCATGCAGCGGGGAGACGAGAGACATAAAGGAGAGGCATGCAGCGGGGAGACTAGAGACATAAAGGAGAGGCATGCAGCGGGGAGACTAGAGACATAAAGGAGAGGCATGCAGCCGGGAGACGAGAGACATAAATGAGAGGCATGCAGCGGGGAGACTAGAGACATAAAGGAGAGGCATGCAGCGGGGAGACAAGAGACATAAAGGAGAGGCATGCAGCAGGGAGACGAGAGACATAAAGGAGAGGCATGCAGCGGGGAGACAAGAGACATAAAGGAGAGGCATGCAGCGGGGAGACGAGAGACGAGAGACATAAAGGAGAGGCATGCAGCGGGGAGACGAGAGACATAAAGGAGAGGCATGCAGCGGGGAGACTAGAGACATAAAGGAGAGGCATGCAGCGGGGAGACTAGAGACATAAAGGAGAGGCATGCAGCCGGGAGACGAGAGACATAAATGAGAGGCATGCAGCGGGGAGACTAGAGACATAAAGGAGAGGCATGCAGCCGGGAGACGAGAGACATAAAGGAGAGGCATGCAGCGGGGAGACGAGAGACATAAAGGAGAGGCATGCAGCGGGGAGACGAGAGACATAAAGGAGAGGCATGCAGCGGGGTGACTAGAGACATAAAGGAGAGGCATGCAGCGGGGAGACGAGAGACATAAAGGAGAGGCATGCAGCGGGGAAACAAGAGACATAAAGGAGAGGCATGCAGCGGGGAGACGAGAGACATAAAGGAGAGGCATGCAGCGGGGAGACGAGAGACATAAAGGAGAGGCATGCAGCGGGGAGACAAGAGACAAAGGAGAGGCATGCAGCGGGGAGACTAGAGACATAAAGGAGAGGCATGCAGCGGGGAGACGAGAGACGAGAGACATAAAGGAGAGGCATGCAGCGGGCAGACTAGATACATAAAGGAGAGGCATGCAGCGGGGAGACGAGAGACGAGAGACATAAAGGAGAGGCATGCAGCGGGGAGACAAGAGACATAAAGGAGAGGCATGCAGCGGGGAGACAAGAGACATAAAGGAGAGGCATGCAGCGGGGAGACAAGAGACATAAAGGAGATGCATGCAGCGGGGAGATGAGAGACATAAAGGAGAGGCATGCAGCGGGGTGACTAGAGACATAAAGGAGAGGCATGCAGCGGGGAAACGAGAGACATAAAGGAGAGGCATGCAGCGGGGGGACGAGAGACATAAAGGAGAGGCATGCAGCGGGGAGACTAGAGACATAAAGGAGAGGCATGCAGCGGGGAGACGAGAGACATAAAGGAGAGGCATGCAGCGGGGAGACGAGAGACATAAAGGAGAGGCATGCAGCGGGGTGACTAGAGACATAAAGGAGAGGCATGCAGCGGGGAGACGAGAGACATAAAGGAGAGGCATGCAGCGGGGAGACGAGAGACATAAAGGAGAGGCATGCAGCGGGGAGACAAGAGACATAAAGGAGAGGCATGCAGCGGGGAGACAAGAGACATAAAGGAGAGGCATGCAGCGGGGAGACTAGAGACATAAAGGAGAGGCATGCAGCGGGGAGACAAGAGACATGAAGGAGAGGCATGCAGCGGGGAGACGAGAGACATAAAGGAGAGGCATGCAGCGGGGAGACTAGAGACATGAAGGAGAGGCATGCAGCGGGGAGACGAGAGACATAAATGAGAGGCATGCAGCGGGGAGACTAGAGACATAAAGGAGAGGCATGCAGCGGGGAGACGAGAGACGAGAGACATAAAGGAGAGGCATGCAGCGGGGAGACAAGAGACATAAAGGAGAGGCATGCAGCGGGGAGACTAGAGACATAAAGGAGAGGCATGCAGCGGGGAGACAAGAGACATAAAGGAGAGGCATGCAGCGGGGAGACTAGAGACATAAAGGAGAGGCATGCAGCGGGGATACAAGAGACATAAAGGAGAGGCATGCAGCGGGGAGACTAGAGACATAAAGGAGAGGCATGCAGCGGGGAGACTAGAGACATAAAGGAGAGGCATGCAGCGTGGATACAAGAGACATGAAGGAGAGGCATGCAGCGGGGAGACGAGAGACATAAAGGAGAGGCATGCAACGGGGAGACTAGAGACATAAAGGAGAGGCATGCAGCGGGGAGACTAGAGACATAAAGGAGAGGCATGCAGCGGGGAGACAAGAGACATAAAGGAGAGGCATGCAGCGGGGAGACTAGAGACATAAAGGAGAGGCATGCAGCGGGGAAACAAGAGACATAAAGGAGAGGCATGCAGCGGGGAGACTAGAGACATAAAGGAGAGGCATGCAGCGGGGAGACTAGAGACATAAAGGAGAGGCATGCAGCGGGGAGACAAGAGACATAAAGGAGAGGCATGTAGCGGGGAGACAAGAGACATAAAGGAGAGGCATGCAGCGGGGAGACTAGAGACATAAAGGAGAGGCATGCAGCGGGGAGACAAGAGACATAAAGGAGAGGCATGCAGCGGGGAGACAAGAGACATAAAGGAGAGGCATGCAGCGGGGAGACGAGAGACGAGAGACATAAAGGAGAGGCATGCAGCGTGGAGACTAGATACATAAAGGAGAGGCATGCAGCGGGGAGACGAGAGACATAAAGGAGAGGCATGCAGCGGGGAGACTAGAGACATAAAGGAGAGGCATGCAGCGGGGATACAAGAGACATAAAGGAGAGGCATGCAGCGGGGAGACAGAGACATAAAGGAGAGGCATGCAGCGGGGAGACTAGATACATAAAGGAGAGGCATGCAGCGGGGAGACGAGAGACATAAAGGAGAGGCATGCAGCGGGGAGACAAGAGACATAAAGGAGAGGCATGCAGCGGGAAAACGAGAGACATAAAGGAGAGGCATGCAGCGGGGAAACGAGAGACATAAAGGAGAGGCATGCAGCGTGGAGACTAGATACATAAAGGAGAGGCATGCAGCGGGGAGACGAGAGACATAAAGGAGAGGCATGCAGCGGGGAGACTAGAGACATAAAGGAGAGGCATGCAGCGGGGATACAAGAGACATAAAGGAGAGGCATGCAGCGGGGAGACAGAGACATAAAGGAGAGGCATGCAGCGGGGAGACTAGATACATAAAGGAGAGGCATGCAGCGGGGAGACGAGAGACATAAAGGAGAGGCATGCAGCGGGGAGACAAGAGACATAAAGGAGAGGCATGCAGCGGGAAAACGAGAGACATAAAGGAGAGGCATGCAGCGGGGAAACGAGAGACATAAAGGAGAGGCATGCAGCGGGGAGACGAGAGACATAAAGGAGAGGCATGCAGCGGGGAGACGAGAGACATAAAGGAGAGGCATGCAGCGGGGAGACAAGAGACATAAAGGAGAGGCATGCAGCGGGGAGACGAGAGACATAAAGGAGAGGCATGCAGCGGGGAGACTAGATACATAAAGGAGAGGCATGCAGCGGGGAGACGAGAGACGAGAGACATAAAGGAGAGGCATGCAGCGGGGAGACAAGAGACATAAAGGAGAGGCATGCAGCGGGGAGACAAGAGACATAAAGGAGAGGCATGCAGCGGGGAGACAAGAGACATAAAGGAGAGGCATGCAGCGGGGAGACGAGAGACATAAAGGAGAGGCATGCAGCGGGGTGACTAGAGACATAAAGGAGAGGCATGCAGCGGGGAGACGAGAGACATAAAGGAGAGGCATGCAGCGGGGAGACAAGAGACATAAAGGAGAGGCATGCAGCGGGGAGACAACAGACATAAAGGAGAGGCATGCAGCGGGGAGACGAGAGACATAAAGGAGAGGCATGCAGCGGGGAGACTAGAGACATAAAGGAGAGGCATGCAGCGGGCAGACAAGAGACATAAAGGAGAGGCATGCAGCGGGGAGACTAGAGACATAAAGGAGAGGCATGCAGCGGGGATACAAGAGACATAAAGGAGAGGCATGCAGCGGGGATACAAGAGACATAAAAGAGAGGCATGCAGCGGGGAGACGAGAGACGAGAGACATAAAGGAGAGGCATGCAGCGGGGAGACAAGAGACATAAAGGAGAGGCATGCAGCGGGGAGACAAGAGACATAAAGGAGAGGCATGCAGCGGGGAGACAGAGACATAAAGGAGAGGCATGCAGCGGGGAGACTAGATACATAAAGGAGAGGCATGCAGCGGGGAGACGAGAGACATAAAGGAGAGGCATGCAGCGGGGAGACAAGAGACATAAAGGAGAGGAATGCAGCGGGGAGACTAGAGACATAAAGGAGAGGCATGCAGCGGGGAGACAAGAGACATAAAGGAGAGGCATGCAGCAGGGAGACGAGAGACATAAAGGAGAGGCATGCAGCGGGGAGACAAGAGACATAAAGGAGAGGCATGCAGCGGGGAGACGAGAGACGAGAGACATAAAGGAGAGGCATGCAGCGGGGAGACGAGAGACATAAAGGAGAGGCATGCAGCGGGGAGACTAGAGACATAAAGGAGAGGCATGCAGCGGGGAGACTAGAGACATAAAGGAGAGGCATGCAGCCGGGAGACGAGAGACATAAATGAGAGGCATGCAGCGGGGAGACTAGAGACATAAAGGAGAGGCATGCAGCCGGGAGACGAGAGACATAAAGGAGAGGCATGCAGCGGGGAGACTAGAGACATAAAGGAGAGGCATGCAGCAGGGAGACGAGAAACATAAAGGAGAGGCATGCAGCGGGGAGACAAGAGACATAAAGGAGAGGCATGCAGCGGGGAGACGAGAGACGAGAGACATAAAGGAGAGGCATGCAGCGGGGAGACGAGAGACATAAAGGAGAGGCATGCAGCGGGGAGACTAGAGACATAAAGGAGAGGCATGCAGCGGGGAGACGAGAGACGAGAGACATAAAGGAGAGGCATGCAGCGGGGAGACAAGAGACATAAAGGAGAGGCATGCAGCGGGGAGACAAGAGACATAAAGGAGAGGCATGCAGCCGGGAGACAAGAGACATAAAGGAGAGGCATGCAGCGGGGAGACAAGAGACATAAAGGAGAGGCATGCAGCGGGGAGACGAGAGACATAAAGGAGAGTCATGCAGCGGGGAGACAGAGACATAAAGGAGAGGCATGCAGCGGGGAGACAAGAGACATAAAGGAGAGGCATGCAGCGGGGAGACTAGAGACATAAAGGAGAGGCATGCAGCGGGGAGACTAGAGACATAAAGGAGAGGCATGCAGCGGGGAGACAAGAGACATAAAGGAGAGGCATGCAGCGGGGAGACGAGAGACATAAAGGAGAGGCATGCAGCGGGGAGACAAGAGACATAAAGGAGAGGCATGCAGCGGGGAGACGAGAGACATAAAGGAGAGGCATGCAGCGGGGAGACGAGAGACATAAAGGAGAGGCATGCAGCGGGGAGACGAGAGACATAAAGGAGAGGCATGCAGCGGGGAGACGAGAGACATAAAGGGAGAGGCATGCAGCGGGGAGACTAGAGACATAAAGGAGAGGCATGCAGCGGGGAGACTAGAGACATAAAGGAGAGGCATGCAGCGGGGAGACGAGAGACATAAAGGAGAGGCATGCAGCGGGGAGACGAGATACATAAAGGGAGAGGCATGCAGCGGGGAGACAAGAGACATAAAGGAGAGGCATGCAGCGGGGAGACTAGAGACATAAAGGGAGAGGCATGCAGCGGGGAGACTAGAGACATAAAGGGAGAGGCATGCAGCGGGGAGACGAGAGACATAAAGGAGAGGCATGCAGCGGGGAGACAAGAGACATAAAGGAGAGGCATGCAGCGGGGAGACGAGATACATAAAGGAGAGGCATGCAGCGGGGAGACGATAGAATTGTTTAATTAAAGAGATTAGTTTAATTATTTCATTTTCTTATTCATCACTAGCTCTCAGCTCTCGGTCGTGTCAACAAGGTAAATTAAGCTCATCTCCATAACGTAAATCATTACACTTTATCATAAAGACTTAAAGTTAGGGTGAAGGTCAGGATTATGTTTAGAGTTAGTTTAAGTCTCCAGGAAATTAATGTAAGTCTTCTAGAGTGATGTAAACACAACTGTGTGTGTGTGTGTTTTAAACATTGTGTCTGTTAACATGCAAGAACTCTGAAGTCCACATATCTAGAATCAAGAATTATTTCTCCAGAAACTGGATTTATGAACGAATTAATCTTCTGGCTCCGAAACACGCTGCAGAAACTGTAACTTTGAAACCGTGATCCATCCCAACCCATCAGGAGAGATTGAAGAAACTAATATTTAAACATTTCTTTTAACATGAGACACATTTTGGGAAGATTGATTTGATGGCAGATTAAGTGGATGCACATGAAACATATATTTTATACACCATATGCCACATACACTTGTCCAGGTTTGAGCAGCATTGTCGTTAATAATAATAATAATAATGCATTTAATTTATATAGCGCTTTTCATAATACTCAAAGACACTTCACATAATTAAAACATCCTAAAAGCTAAAAGTAAATAAATAAGAATAACTCAAATAAAATAAATAAATAGGGACTTTGAGTCGCCCTGATAAGAAAACAAAAACAAAAACAATCACACATTAAAAGCAGTTCTGAACTTGGGTTTTGATTTCAACTGTTGCTGTCGTTCATCTTTATTTACTCTTAACCAGTAACACATATAGTAATATGTACACATCTGAACAGAAGCCCACATGTGTTCATTATAACTCCAACATTATTCAAATAGCTTCGTGGTTGCAGAGACACCCTTTTAGTTTGGGTATGATCCTTCGAGCAGAAACCTAGAAAATAGCTTGTGGCTTAACAGGTTGAAAAGATTTTCAAGTTTAGTTACTTCGCAGTTTACTGACAACACTTTTTTGTTTTTTACTTTGTTGAAGAAATCATGAATATTACTGATTATAATGTTGTGCCAATATCCTGGATATGAAGTACAAGAGTAAACCTTTAAACATCCGTCAGTCCAAAACATGTTGTTGTTGTTTTCCTGAGCTCAAAAGCTATGAAATACCGCATAACTAAAGAGTTACTGGGCAGATGGGTGTGGGAAGAATAAAGGGAAGTATTGAGGGGGAGGGAGTAAATCAACATGACCACTGATGTTGTTGGTTACGCAACTCTAAAAAGGGTCTTCAGCTATTTCCATCTCTGGTGGGCTGCTGCAAGTATGCAAATGTGTCTTCTCCTCCCCTGCCGAGGCTTAAGAATGCAAATAAAACAGAAGCGGCATATGTTTCTGTTTAAATATGCAAGACTAATGAGCCTGCAGGAGCTAATCACCACGGCACGGGGGCAGGAGGCGGGGCGCCGGCCACAAACAAAACCCACTTTGGGCCGTTCGCTCTCCAGCAGCGACAGGTGTACGAGTGATGGAGCCGCTGACCTTTTGACCCCAGCCAGCTCATACACTGACCTGTGACTGTGGGTGTTCCCCTGCTCGCCCACTTCCCTCCCAGGGAGGCCGGACCCCAGAGAGGACCAGGACAACAAGACGGACCTCGTGGGTCACTGTGCTTCAGTATCCGGCCCAAAGAAGGCTTCATATGTAAATACACACATTGAATTAGTCCCTCTCCATCCAGTAGATGTGTTTAAATCTGCATTAAATATTAATGTTCAACGTGCTTACAGCAGCGACGGCAGTGAAACAGTCTGCAATTATGTATAAATGAATATGAGTGAGTCTTTCAGCTGCTTCACACTGTATGGAAAGTTTCTCCAGAAGTCCCTTGAAGCCTTCTGAAGGCAGCAGGATCCTCTGTCACGGCTTCCTCCAACGCATAGAGTCCACAACAGGAAGTGACCATGTAATGGCTCGATGGCGTAGTCACGGTAACGTCACCCTTTGGGTTCGTGTACTACGGTTTGGAATTCTCGAGTTTGCTTTTCGGCCGTCGTCGTCTAGTTTTATGGAGAAGTGACAGAACATTGCTGAGAACGTCATTTTTAGGAGGCTAAAATGTTTCAATTAACTTTTATGAACTGAAAACAAGACGAGAAACAATCCTCCCAGTCCAGTCTACATTCTGTCAATCACCCTGGTGGTCAGGAGAGAGAATACAGAATACAGCTTTAACACATGAAGCATAGACTTCTATACAACCAGAGGAGTCGCCCCCTGGTGGTCAGGAGAGAGAATACAGAATACAGCTTTAACACATGAAGCATAGACTTCTATACAACCAGAGGAGTCGCCCCCTGGTGGTCAGGAGAGAGAATGCAGCTTTAACACATGAAGCATAGACTTCTATACAACCAGAGGAGTCGCCCCCTGGTGGTCAGGAGAGAGAATGCAGCTTTAACACATGAAGCATAGACTTCTATACAACCAGAGGAGTCGCCCCCTGGTGGTCAGGAGAGAGAATGCAGCTTTAACACATGAAGCATAGACTTCTATACAACCAGAGGAGTCGCCCCCTGGTGGTCAGGAGAGAGAATGCAGCTTTAACACGTGAAGCATAGACTTCTATACAACCAGAGGAGTCGCCCCCTGGTGGTCAGGAGAGAGAATACAGCTTTAACACATGAAGCACGGACTTCTATACAACCAGAGGAGTCGCCCCCTGGTGGTCAGGAGAGAGAATGCAGCTCTTTTTCTGGACCAGGTGATGCCGTCTGTGTGAGACTCAGTAGACTTCCGGCTCTATGCAGAGGGGTAACTGTGTGTGTTTGATGGTGAGTACATAGTTCAGAACTTCATACCGACCGGTGTTATTTTTATGTTTTGCATTCATGCCGTCATACGTAACGCTGAAGTGCCGCTTTCCCACAACTGTGTTACAGTCATGGAAACATCATATAACGCTATAACAAAGGACTGCCGTGGTTCCTCGTCCTCGCGGTGTGGACTCAAGACTCATGGGGGTTCTTGGAATAGGGTTTCTCATGTGGGCGTGGCCACACCTTCTTCAATGCCTCCTGACGTTATTTATTGCTGCCTGATGCCAAGTCATGAATCAGCTGCTCAGGATGATTGATGTGGGTTAAATCCACAGTGTCCATTTCTCATATCTCATATCAGAAATCAGTGTCGTCTCAACGCTCCGACACTCGTTCTGCTGTTGAGGAATGCGAGAAGAAAAAAAAGAGTCAAAAGCTTCGAATCCCCGTCTGGAGAATGAAGACAAAAGAGACAAAAGCAGCAGATCGAATCGATGACCATTGGACTGTCACGGAGGTGTTTTCAGCGTGTTTCCGTCACACTTTAGATCTTCATTGGACGGACGCGTTCCTCTCCGTGTGGCCTCTGCCCATCCACTGGCCATGTGAGTCTGAGGCAAAGCGCGTTATTTATGAGCAATAATAAATAAGCCCACGGAGATGGAGGGTTCTCCAGGTCCAGATATGAATCATGGCCCGCTTGTTGTTTCTTAGCCGGCTCCAGAAGCAACAGGTGGTTCTGAATGATACGCGATGCCCCGATTGGCTTTCGATGGTTTTTAAAGAGATAAGTTTCATTCACCGGCCAATCGTGTCTCATTTTAAAGGAAATGTCGTCCCTCTTCACAAAGAGTTCATCACATCCAGTGACCTGTGTGAAGAGATGATGAGACCTTTCTCATGTCTCGTAGCTCCACCGAGGGAAGTGAACGTCTGCTCACATCTTCATCCTGAAGAAAACTAAATATGATCCCCTCAGACTGCACGAGCCACAGCTGATATTCATATTCAGTGACTCATAAGCACTGATCCACACTTACCTGAAGTGAACAAACTGTAACTAACAGATAGACTATCGATGTGCTTCCAGACACGGAGCAGATGTTTGGCTGCACTTTTAGTAAAAGCAGGCGGTAAATCCACCAGAAGAAATACCATCCTTATTGTTTATGTTTCCAAACATTCCTCAAAGAGTCATAAACCGAACACAAAGAGCAATTAAAAGTTGGACAATAAAGTAAAGTGGTTGATGTTTTGATGTAAACCCAGACATGAACAATCCATGTAATGTCTTTTTAGCATTAATATTGAAATGTGCGTTTTGATACAGACATTTCTGTGTAAAATCCATACGTCCATTACACAGCCAATAGCTATGATGTTATAATTCTATGTTCAGATTACAAAGTCATTCCCAGTTACATAGAGCGAGATATGAAATGGTATTTCCTGACATGCTTTCATTCACATCTTAATTAAAGAGAAGCCCAATAGGCAGAAGTACTTTAATGTGGTCTGTTTGAGATCTGGACCCCTGAAGAGGCCCAGCCAGGTCCCCCCCCCTGAGGGGAAATGACCAGACGGATCTTAGTCAACAATACGAAGAAGAGAAGTAAAAGAATTAGGGAGAAAAGATACCTTAAAACCAAATGACATGAACAGCCAATTGATGTATCGTAGACATGAATAATGTGAGCATTACGTGGTTTTATCAATAAACCCCGGTGCTGGGGGAACTCACCGGCCCCCTGCTTGCTACGACGTGTCCGGAAGCAATGACGTTACACAGAGCGGACAAAAAGACAGTGTATTTTAATTGTGTCAAGAGCACCAACAGGTCCGGACTGTGCAACAGGCCTCCCACTGTGTGGTCAGAGAGACTGGGACAAGGTGGACCTGGCCCAGTGGAGGATTTTATACAAACCTCCCCTCAAGAAACCAACGGCCGACCTCCAGTGGAGGATTTTATATAAACCTCCCCTCAAGAAACCAACGGCCGACCTCCAGTGGAGGATTTTATATAAACCTCCCCTCAAGAAACCAACGGCCGACCTCCAGTGGAGGATTTTATATAAACCTCCCCTCAAGAAACCAACGGTCGACCTCCAGTGGAGGATTTTATACAAACCTCCCCTCAAGAAACCAACGGCCGACCTCCAGTGGAGGATTTTATACAAACCTCCCCTCAAGAAACCAACGGCCGACCTCCAGTGGAGGATTTTATACAAACCTCCCCTCAAGAAACCAACGGCCGACCTCCAGTGGAGGATTTTATATAAACCTCCCCTCAAGAAACCAACGGCCGACCTCCAGTGGAGGATTTTATACAAACCTCCCCTCAAGAAACCAACGGCCGACCTCCAGTGGAGGATTTTATATAAACCTCCCCTCAAGAAACCAACGGCCGACCTCCAGTGGAGGATTTTACGCGGTGCTGTCGCCTGCAATGCTTTTATCTCCGTTCTTAATCCCGCTGTCCTGAGCCGGTGACCCTTCTGTGACCTTCGGGAGAAGATGTTTTACTTCAAGAGACTTTCAGGGTTCTTCTCTATGTGAGTTTCATACTTCAGTAAAAACAAACTGTATTAAAAACGGTTTCAACATTAAAATCTGAGCAAAGAGCCCAGAGTGAATATAACAAGTATAAATGTAACGCTTATTGTGGAGAGATAATAACAATAATCACAGCGCACACAAAATATGACACACGACAGAAGATTATTATGAACAACAACGAGCTTCTGCTAATGTTTCCCTTCGTTGCATCATTTCTGCACGAGGAGAAACAAATATAATAAAATAAAAACAAGCATAATGCAAAACATCCAACGCTGTTTGTAGTGTTCCTTTTTATATATATATATATATATATATATATATATATATATATATATATATATATATATATATATCTATATATATAGTTTGAGTTTGTAGTGTTCCATTTTCATAATGTAAATCTTGACAAATCTCTATAAATAACTAGAAGTATAGCCAGAAATATCTCATATCCTCTCTCTCTCTCTCTCTATATATATATATATATATATATATATATATATATATATATATATATATATATATATTCTATGACAGGCTCTTGCCATTTCATTTCTTCTTCTTGGCTTGTGTCTTTGTGTCCCCCCCCCCCCCCCCCCCCCCCGTCTGTGACAGCCCCCCCCCCCCCCGTGTCTCTCTCTTCTGTCTCCCATGTAACCGTCCAGGGAGGCGGCATTGAGAACAGCCTCAAAGTGCTGCTAACTGCTGCAGTTTAGAGGAGGAGGAGGAGGAAGAGGGGAGGAGGAGGAAGAGGAGAGAGGAAGGGGAGGAGAAGGAAGAGGGGAGGAGGAGGAAGAGAGAGGAATGGGAGGAGGAAGAGGAGGAAGAGAGGAGGAGGAGGAAGATGAGAGAGGAAGGGGAGGAGGAGGAGGAGGAAATGGAAAAAGACCAAACTGAGTTGTTTCCTGTGAAGATGGAACTTTATTTTGAAAAGCCCATATTCACGTGACGCTGGACCTTCAGAGTGAAACACATGAAACAGGAGGAGAAACCACAGATATGATCACTATGGAGATATGTTGATCTGACCTTCCTCTCATAACCACAGATATCATCACTATGGAGATATGTTGATCTGACCTTCCTCTCATAACCACATATATCATCACTATGGAGATATGATGATCTGACCTTCCTCTCATATCTCATCGCGTCCTCTTCTTCTTCGGTGGTGTCGTGGTTTTCTTCTCGTTTCCTTTATTAAATGTGGGTTCTCGTCGGCGATGGCGACTCTTTGCTGTCGGACCTTCTGCTCTTGTCTCTGCTGATGGCTTCTTCTCACACGGCCATGTACATATTAAATGTGCATATTAATGTGTCTAGAGGGAGAGAGTCTCCACTTCCTGTTCCATACGTCATGTTGAAGTTACTGCGCGGCCTTTTGGTTCATGATGTCATCGAGCTGCTGGAGGCTTCAGGTTCTCTCCCTTCCTGTCTGTGCTTCAATAGAACAAGCGCTTTATGTATATATTATATATATTATATTATATATATATATATAGAGAGAGAGAGAGAGAGAGAGAGAGATAGATGTATATATATCGGTACATTGAACAACTATATTATATCTTCAACATTTCTTCTCACTCAGGGAAACCACACGAGTTGCTCTGATCATTTTTATTAAGTGACCGCTACAAAAACAAT
>NC_046970.1:27300222-27302722 GCF_009769545.1 Cyclopterus lumpus | reverse complement strand
ACATGCATTGTGTCCTTTCAAAATAAAGCTCAGTTGGGTTCAGGGACGTAGCTGATAAAGAGTCTTAACTTGTTGTCGTGCCTCGCATCTCCAGATTTGGACTAAATTAAAACACGACGTGTGAAGCCATTTTCAATCCATGAATTGCAGCTTTTTTGGTAAGAAATGTCAATATTATATATTGTCTTTGTGAATGCTTCTCCACGGTCTGCTGATTCAGATTTGGAAAACTATACTATTTTAATACATCATAATTAAAATATCTGCATCTTGATTTGCACCAACAAATCTAAACCGTGGTTTCATTTTTTAAATCATGTTGTGCTGTCTTTCTCTTTCTGTGTGTACCTGGGGGTTGAATATGTTTCACTATGTCCAGAAGCCCCTGGAGTCCGTCTGGTGTCGCGTGGCCTCTTTCCCGCAGCACACCTGCACCGCGCCCCCCCCCCCTCCATCTGCTCGCTGCAGGCTTCACTCTCTGTGGATGACGGGCTTTGGGTGAACCGGCCCAGAGCTCAGGAATGTGGCGCCTCGGGGGTCTCGGGGGTCTCGTGGGGGTCCACATCTGTTGCTTCTTCAAAGGTGCAACTGCAAACACACATTCCCCCTTTCAGCATCTTCATCTGCACGTATGAAATGTATCATCCTGTGTCATTCATTATTTACTCATTAAATAAATAAAATGATTTATTAACATGCAAAGTTGCATCAATTTGCTGGAGTGTCTTAAAATAAAGTGTTTTGACAGGATGTCAGAACTAAAAATAAAGTGTTGTTTTCCTTGAGGAGTAGTTGTGCTTTCTTAAAAGCTAGGAACAATTAAACTAATTTATATATATACATCAATGTATGTGTGCTAGACTTACTATTTAAGATGATGCTACACAATTTTAAATAAGAATCCTCGATAAACTTTTTCACGGCAATAAGAGTCACTAAAATATGTCGAAATTCAAATATAGCTGCATTTTGGACACGGCAATCTTTTTCGCACAATGTTAACCTCCTTTTCTCTTCTCTTCTTCTTGAGCACTTCCTGTCCATGGGGCCACCACTGGAGGTTACTCATCCACCTTCATGTATGGACTCTTAATAGTGTAATCAATGCACACGTAGTGGCCCTCAGCCCCGTGTGATTAGCTCCACCCACTTGATGCATCCATCGCCATCGTTCCTGCAAAAGAGCTGAAAGGGGGGGGGGGGCATCTGTTGACTAGAAGTCAATGGAGATCAGAATAAGTCTGGATCAAGTTAACTTACGTTAACCACGGGATGAGAACGTTTACGGCGTTTTACCGTTTAATACGAGCGGCGGTCTCATCCTCCTCACCTGAGAAACGTGTTCTACTTCCAGACCGTTCATACACCGACGATGAGCACTGAATGTTGCATCACATCGTGCTAATATATAAGTTTATGTCCTGTTATTGTTAATTAATTGTGTAGATGGGGGGGTTTTAATGAGCATTGATTTACCATTTAATAATTGTGGCTGTATGATTCATCATACTCATTGACACACACACACACACACACAATGTATAGTAACATGCATCAACATCCAGGCCAGGTGACATGCACTGATGGAGCCAATAGTTGATCATAGTTCAGATGCTTCTATTGAACGATGCTGCGTATTGATGAATGAATGAATACATCAATCTGATGTAATGTGATAAAGTTTGATTACTTTTATTAATGCTGGATGTGTTCTCACGAGTCGTTACAGACAAACAAAGGATGATGGAGTCATTCTAATGTGGGTTGTGAGTCGTGGCGGCTGGCCAATAGAGGGCCACGGGGCCTGGCCCCACCCACCTTGAGCCACCAACAAATTATAAAAAGTATAGAAAGATTATAATAATAATATTTATAATCTTTATAAATTATACAAATTGTCAATATTTGTGTTTTGGAAATATGGAATATACCCAGTAATATTTGTAAAATAGGATATGTGCGCAAAATCTATGCTTTTCCTCTCCGCCTGTCTGCATGTCTCAGCTGCAGCTGGGGCCGAATCATTTTGGCCCAAAAGAGGCGGGTCTAAGAAGCAGTTTAGCCAATTACTGATTAAAGATATAAATGAGTGATAAACAATTTAGCCAATCCGCTTCCTAAAATAGATTCAGCTTTGGGCCAAAGTCGTCTGGTCCAAAAGCTGCACGATCTCATCAGGAGTTTTTTAAAGACATGACAGCGAGCGCGAGAACTTCTCTTCCAAGAAGATCCGCCTGATAAATCTTTCCTCCAAGACCTGTTTGAGAGAAGAACTTTGGCGGAGAAACTACATGTAGAACAACTGGACCCAAATCAACCGGAATTAAGAAGACAACAGACTGACTGAAAGGGAAGCAGCACAGGAAGCTTCTGTAGAGACCGGTACACCAAGAAGGTTTGGAAGCTTCTGTAGAGACCGGTACACCAAGAAGGTTTGGAAGCTTCTGTAGAGACCGGTACACCAGGAAGGTCTGGAAGCTTCTGTAGAGACCGGTACACC
>NC_046970.1:27287722-27295222 GCF_009769545.1 Cyclopterus lumpus | reverse complement strand
GGTGGATCAATTCCACTGGCCCCTGCATGTGTGCGTGTGTGTGTGCGTGTGTGTGTGTGTGTGTGTGTGTGTGTGTGTGTGTGTGTGTGTGTGTGTGTGCGTCTATAAATACACGTGCACTGATCAATGGTGATTACCTGCAGCCCTCTGCTCTTTGTAATTGCGAAGTGAGGAGTGATTGGCACTGTGCCATGGGCCACTGTCATCAGGAATGCTCTCAAACACACACACACACACACACACACACACACAGGCACACACACACACACACAGGCACACACACACACACAGGCCTGCGTCTGGGAGTTTATGGCTGGTTGACTTCCATTGTTGTTTCGGACTTGATGATGTACGTACGCCTGCTCTACTGAGTGCTTACTTAAAATGAACACGCACACACACACACACAAACAAGCTCACACATACGCACGCACACACACACACACACATACACACACACACAGCAATTGTAAACAGACGACAGGTGACCGACTTCACGTGTTCTCCTTCTCATGACCACGAAGCCGTGTTGGAGGAAGCAGACCAAAGGCAACGATCTGGAGGCCACTCCCTCCTGATCCCCGTTCAGCAGCTACCTGGGCCCACTCTGCATGAGCAAACAAGTGGGCGTTGTGAGGCTGTTTGTGAGGCTGTTTGTGAGGCTGTTTGTGAGGCTGTTTGTGAGGCTGTTTGTGAGGCCGAACACTTGGAAACCGAAGCGTTGCTTCTCTGCACGTGTTTCCTAATCGGCGTCTTCTCTCGCTCTCTCTCCTGCGCCGTGGCGCGGTGGAGAGTCGGGCGGCGCCGATGGGCAAATCACTTAGTGACGAGCGCCTGAAGCTTTCTGAACACGTCTCCGTGGTCCTCGGCGGCGAGCTCGATCCAACTGTTCCTCTTTCCCAGTGGAGTCCTCAGGGGCTCGAACCGCCGGCTTACTTCCTGTGCACGGCTCATTTAGCTCAGAACTGTAACTATGGAAAGTCCCTCTAATCCTTTTCTTCATTGCATTCTGTTGAACAGTCTCAGCCGTGTTCCTTCCCAATGCATCGCATGTAAATATTGTTTGCATCAACGCTTCGAGCCGGCGGACCCCGCCTCCATAACTCCTCCCTTTTCTCCCAGAGACGGGCGAGGTCGTCTCCCACTTCGTCTCTTTTTAAACGTGACACCAATGCTCGGTTGGTGTCACGTTTAAAACAGGAATTAATTATTTTTTTTTAAACCTGCGACAACTCTAGACAAAAAATACATTGAGAAACCATCCATGCATATATTATCCTGCTTGTTTACTACAATAGACAAAGTACACTTTTCTGTGTATTTTGTCTATTTGAGTAAAAAAGCAAGATAATATGCATTTTAATGTTTAAACATACAGTTTCAGAGAACTTGTAACACAAAGAAATGCTTGAATGAATGTAAATAATGCACTGGGGAATTTTCATGGTGACATCTATTATTATAACATCCATAATTTGTCTAAATGTCTCCCAGAGAGCTCTTTGTTCAGGAGAGATCCGTAAGTAAAAATAAGAGACACATTCTGCTTTCAAGCCCAATTAGGCAATTTCACACATTGCCGGTTGCGTTGACTGCGTTAGCTGCAAAGGTTCAAAGGAGATGTGTAATGGAGCGCCTGAGAGACACGCCCATTGGTCCATTGATCCATTGGTCTATTGATCCAATAGTCCATTGAGCCATTGATCCATTGGTCTATTGGTCCGTTGGGATCCATTGATCCATTGGTCCATTGATCCATTGGTCCATTGGTCTATTGGTCCATTGGGATCCATTGATCCATTGATCCATTGGTCCATTGGTCCGTTGGTTCGTTGGTCTATTGGTCTATTGGTCCGTTGGGATCCATTGATCCATTGATCCATTGGTCCATTGATCCATTGGTTCATTGGTCCATTGGTCCAGTGCTTATTAAAACAATACATGATCTGTGTTGTATACACAGTTTTCTTTATTACACTGGAAATGTGGTCAAAATGTATGATATCAAGCAAAGTATTATTATTTTTCTCCCTGTTACAAAAAAATAAAAATTCTGGCAATTAATTATATATCATACTAGCCAACTCCTCTATTATTTATTATTTTTCATATTATTTTATTATATAATTTAATTTGTATTTTATTACAAAACCAATTCTTAAAACCCTATATGTTTTTTTGTTTTCTATATACTTTGTTCTACTTTAGGACCATTTTGCACTAATAACATTCAACCAGAGTAAGGAAACATGAACCTCCGTGAAGTCCATGAAGTCAGGAGGGAAAGCTCCAGGTGTGCATCGCCCCAACGCACCACACCCCGTCAGGAATCTCCCCCAATTACCTTCAGCCCTTAATGACAGGCCGCGGGTTGAGATCCATTATGTCGCCTGTGTCCCTCTGTCTGGGTGATCAATGTGTGCCCTGAAGAACCAGAGCAGACGTCTTCTGCTTTCAAATTCCTTCTGACAATAATGCCTGAGGATGGGGGGTGGGGGGTCAGATAGGACCCCTCCTCGCTTGGAACAATAGATCAGTGGC
Source organism: Cyclopterus lumpus (assembly GCF_009769545.1). Lineage (NCBI taxonomy): Eukaryota > Metazoa > Chordata > Actinopteri > Perciformes > Cyclopteridae > Cyclopterus > Cyclopterus lumpus. The sequence goes on along the minus strand of NC_046970.1, from coordinate 27,292,681 downwards.
GTGACTTTGCATGTTCCTCCGTAATTCATTGAATACCTTTAGTGACCTGGTCTGTGGAGCCTGAGGACAGAGAGACGGATAGAGACAGTGAGAACACACACACACACATGCGTGGAGGGTCAGATCATATATTTACTTATATTAATGCACAAACACACATGATTAGAAAAAACAATGTTGGCTCATCAGTTTGTAAGTTTGACGTTAACCGTCACAGACTGAATAAAGTTGTTTCCTCCAGTATCCAGTAGAACATGTGATCAGTAGATCATGTGATCAGTAGATCATGTGATCAGTAGAACATGTGATCAGTAGATCATGTGATCAGTAGATCATGTGATCAGTAGAATATGTGATTAGTAGATCATGTGATCAGTAGATCATGTGATCAGTAGAACATGTGATCAGTAGATCATGTGATCAGTAGAACATGAGATCAGTAGAACATGTGATCAGTAGATCATGTAATCAGTAGATCATGTGATCAGTAGAACATTTGATCAGTAGGACATGTGATCAGTAGAACATGAGATCAGTAGAACATGTGATCAGTAGAACATGTGATCAGTAGATCATGTGATCAGTAGAACATGTGATCAGTAGACCATGCGATCAGTAGATCATTTGATCATGTGGTCAGTAGATCATGCTATCAGTAGATCATGTGAGCATGTGATCCATAGATGATGTGATCAGTAAAACATGCAATCATGCGATCAGTAGAACATGTGATCAGTAGATCAGTAGATCATGTGATCATGTGATCAGTAGATCATGTGTTCAGTAGTTCATGTGATCATTAGAACATGTGGTCAGTAGAACATGTGATCAGTAGATCATGTGATCAGTAGAACATGCAATCAGTAGAACATGTGAACATGTGATCTGTAGATCATGTGATCAGTAAAACATGCAATCATGTGATCAGTAGAACATGCGATCATGTGATCAGTAGAACATGTGATCATGTGATCAGTAGATCATGTGATCAGTAGAACATGTGATCATTAGAATATGTGGTGAGTAGAAAATGTGGTCAGTAGAACATGTGATCAGTAGATCATGTGATCATGTGATCATTAGAACATGTGGTCAGCAGAACATGTGGTCAGTAGAACATGTGGTCAGTAGAACATGTGGTCAGTAGATCATGTGATCAGTAGAACATGTGGTCAGTAGAACATGTGGTCAGTAGATCATGTGATCAGTAGAACATGTGGTCAGCAGAACATGTGGTCAGTAGAACATGTGCTCAGTAGATCATGTGATCATTAGAACATGTGGTCAGTAGATCATGTGATCATGTGATCATTAGAACATGTGATCATTAGAACATGTGGTCAGTAGAACATGTGATCATGTGATCAGTAGAACATGTTGTCAGCAGAACATGTGATCAGTAGAACATGTGGTCAGCAGAACATGTGATCAGTAGAACATGTGGTCAGCAGAACATGTGATCAGTAGAACATGTGGTCGGCAGAACATGTGATCAGTAGAACATGTGATCAGTAGAACATGTGGTCAGCAGAACATGTGATCAGTAGAACATGTGGTCGGCAGAACATGTGATCAGTAGAACATGTGGTCAGCAGAACATGTGGTCATGACATTGTGATGTTTCTCTAGTGTCTGATCAAGTGACTTTGTAAACAACCAATCAGTGTTTAGACCAACTGGAGGAGAGCTAGTAACGTTAGCTAGTAACATTAGCAACACCGCTAACGGAGAACCAGCAGGTTCACTTCAGTTACATGATGATGCGTTCAGGTGTAATCTAGTCAAATGTAGTGTTGGTGATAAACTAGAATAAATCCAACAGGTTTCCACATGAATATAAAATAGATATTAGAGATGAATTATGAGCTGTTTAACTTCATAAAGCTCATTATTACACTTCATTAACACCAAGAATGAAGATAAAAATATTATCTTTTTATTTACTTATTTAATTTTGTGAATGAGAAGAACAAATAAAACATCATAAATTACTATAACAAAGTTAAAACATAATATTTTTAATGGTTTACTGACGTTTGTTCCATTGCACCACTTGCTGTAAAACAGCAGTTTACAAAGAGACGATATGGTTGTGTATGTTCACACACACACACACACACACACACACACACACACACATAACGGTGAAATAAACCTTCCAATAGCCTCCATATGGGCTGTAATCAGGTCGGGGATCTGGGAGCCTTCTGCATCTACAAATGGTTATCGATCATGCAACAAGTGTGTTTGTGTGTGTGTGTGTGTGTGTGTGTGTGTGTGTGTGTGACATTCATAGCGTTGTCTCACCTGTCAGAGCTCGTCTGCTCTCTGGAGTCTTTTCATTTGCTAATTAGGGGGCGCAGGAGACCCTCTAGATACTTATCTGCTTTACGAGATAATTACGAGGGTGGCATGTTATAAGTATGTTATAAGTAGATGTATATATCTATATATAAACTCTGGCATCTTCCTAACAGCTCTGTGTTCAGACGTGAACTTTCTTTTTCTGTTGCTGGCATGAGAACAGAAACTAAAATACCGTTGACATGATGCTGGTGCACGTGGTGCTGGTGCACGTGAGGCTTGTGCACGTGGGGCTTGTGCACGTCGCTGCTGACGAAGACGAGGACAGCTGTCGCGTCGGCCGTGAGCCCCCCGGTTTACTTATTCTGGAGTAACGCTGACTCATGGAGCGTTCTGTGGATCAGCTGACGACGGATGAGGAGTTGCTTTCTGTGTGAAACTCTCTCTGTGGTCAGAAGAGTTCTTCTGGTGTTCATCCAGGTGAGCACCTGGGTGAACACCTAGTCTGATCCTAGCCACTATTGAGGCTTTCTGGAGCCACAGTTATTTCGCAACACTGCGTGCAACTACAGCTCCGCCCACCAGCCGGAGAAATGCCCTAATTTAAAAAATATGTTCCTGAAAACATCTTCGGCGAGAACATGATCAATGTAGCAGAATCTCGATCATTTTAGCATTTGAGTCTTTTTTTTTACAGTTTGATTGGAATCCACAAGCAGTGATTGACAGCTGCGTTCGAGCTCCTCGGCTCTGATTGGTTGTTCTTCTCCTGGACTGTTTAATCCAACATGGCCGACCAACCAGCTTGAGGGAGGAAGCCAAGCCAGCTAGGACCCGAGGCTACTCCACTACCCAGCATGCTCCTGGCTGTCTGAGGCAAGTCAGACGGATGGAAGCAGCGGGAGGTCGGTGACCGTTGAGCCCCCCCGTCTTCACAGAGACCTGGATCCATCGTGGTCCAGGATCAAGCAGCACTTGATGGGTGGACCGCAGGACCGAGAGCAGGACTGAGGTGATGGATGAGGCCTTAATCTGAAGATGTCGGACATTTTATTCTGCCCAGACAATTGATTTTATTGCTGCTGTTTACATTCCTTATGCAAAATAAAAACACGATGCATTGTGTTATGCATTTTTTTGTGTGTTTGTTGTGTGTTTGTTGTGTGTTTGTTGTGTGATTGTTGTGTGATTGTTGTATCACAAACGGGCTCACAACTGAATCCCGCTGTGCCCGTGTTGCGCAATGTCAACAAAGCATCCTTGAATCCTCTCCGGTTAGGTTACGGCTGTAGTTCTGTATCGGAGCCGAGGGGATCCGACTGCAGAGCAGAGTGACGGACGGCGAGCTGCAGGATATCATTTCATCATATCTACACGCAGAAGATTGTCTTTGAAGTCTCTGCTCAGACAAGCGGATTGTGTCATCAGTTACTCCTCATTAGTCCTCCTGCTATCAATCTCTCGCTCGCTACATCAAATAAGACAAATCTCTGTTAAGACTCCTCTTTGTTAGCAGGACGTGCTAACGGGGGCTGATGAGGCTGCACAGCTGCTGCTCCCCGGGAAATAAAACACGCCATTCCCCACCAATCGGTCTGATGGAACCAACCAGACCTTTTGAGGGTCTCCGAACTCAAAGGGACGACCTTCTATCAGAAAGAGGAAACAATCATCGGGACTCTTTGTGCAGAATGCACAGGAGAGTTCTGAAGGCAGCGCTCGGTGTGAAAGCTCCAGAACCCCCCGCCACGTAGCTCATTGGTAGAGGGGTCGTCCCGTGACCACAAGGTAGCCGGTTCCATCCCCACTCTCCCCACAGTTCATGTTGACGTGTCCTTGAGCAAGACACTGAACCCCTGCTCCTTCATAACTGAAAATGGGTCAATGCAGAGAAGAAGTTAAGAAGTCTAGATTTCGAGCTAGTCACAGAGAAACATTGTGGCTGGGGAACATATTAAAACATACACATTTGTATGCGCATTTTGAAGTAAAAAAAAATGTTTAGAAAACTGCAAAATGTTGCAGAAAGTAAGTTTTGCTTGAGGTGTTTTTTGCTTTTATTTAAAAACACCTTTACAAAATAAATCCTAAACGGTTGGCCACCTCCTATTCTGCCGAGTGAAGTCTATGCTTCATGTGTTAAAGCTGCATTCTCTCTCCTGACCACCAGGGGGCGACTCCTCTGGTTGTATAGAAGTCTATGCTTCATGTGTTAAAGCTGCATTCTCTCTCCTGACCACCAGGGGGCGACTCCTCTGGTTGTATAGAAGTCTATGCTTCATGTGTTAAAGCTGCATTCTCTCTACTGACCACCAGGGGGCGACTCCTCTGGTTGTATAGAAGTCTATGCTTCATGTGTTAAAGCTGCATTCTCTCTCCTGACCACCAGGGGGTGACTTCTCTGGTTGTATAGAAGTCTATACTTCATGTGTTAAAGCTGCATTCTCTCTCCTGACCACCAGGGGGCGACTCCTCTGGTTGTATAGAAGTCTATGCTTCATGTGTTAAAGCTGCATTCTCTCTCCTGACCACCAGGGGGCGACTCCTCTGGTTGTATAGAAGTCAAAAAGACTGTAAAGCAGGGGATGCTTTATGGCGGGGCTACAAGGTGATTGGCAGGTCTCTACCAGAAATGATTGATCAGCTGTTTCCTGG
>NC_046970.1:27257722-27282722 GCF_009769545.1 Cyclopterus lumpus | reverse complement strand
TGTTGGTGGTTTAGAGGTCTAACCCTAACTGTTGGTGGTTTAGTGGACTAATCCTGACTGTTGGTGGTTTAGAGGTCTAGACCTGACTGTTGGTGGTTTAGTGGTCTAGACCTAACTGTTGGTGGTTTAGTGGTCTAACCCTGACTGTTGGTGGTTTAGAGGTCTAACCCTAACTGTTGGTGGTTTAGTGGACTAATCCTGACTGTTGGTGGTTTAGAGGTCTAGACCTGACTGTTGGTGGTTTAGTGGTCTAGACCTAACTGTTGGTGGTTTAGTGGTCTAACCCTAACTGTTGGTGATTTAGTGGTCTAACCCTGACTGTTGGTGGTTTAGAGGTCTAACCCTAACTGTTGGTGGTTTAGTGGACTAATCCTGACTGTTGGTGGTTTAGAGGTCTAGACCTGACTGTTGGTGGTTTAGTGGTCTAGACCTAACTGTTGGTGGTTTAGTGGTCTAACCCTACAAACTTCCAACACTTGGACGGGAGAGAGAATCTCCTGCATTAGAAAACATCTGCTTCTTTAATAAAATGTGTTGTACAAAAAACCTTGTCGATGACCTTGGCCAGTGGTTCCGTTGCCTAACTCTCACCACACCGTAACCGTATCGCCACAATCATATTTTCCCGTGTGCAAAGATTGCAGAAAGCAGGAATTGTGAAATTGTTGGAATTGGACGTTTTATTGGATGCATTGTTTTGCAGAATCTATTCTGGGGCGCATTCTATTCTGCAGCTCTCATATGTGCAGCTGACATTTGCGCCTTCTCCGTGGCATCGGCAGCTGAGGCTCATGGGTATCGTGGTGTTTGGAGCCAACGGCCGCGCCAAACAGGTGGAAGTAGAACTTCTTGGAAATGAAGTAGAAATCACTTAATAATCTAATGGCCCAAACATAAACTACGATATCCTGTTTTTTATGTCGAGAACTTTATACCTCTAGACCCAGCAGCTGCTTGGCTCTCTACACACTGAACATCTGTGATGGGTCACGGTAGCATTGTCTTCCTCTTCTTCTCTGTCTTTGTCAGACTCGATATCCCTTCTACGTCCTCCCTCCCGGCGTGGAGTTGGTTGCCTCGTACTTCTCCTCTCGGTGACGCTCCGGTCATGTACCCTCATGAATATTGAAAGGCGAGCCCCCCTCCGTGAAGCCTGGCCTGTCTGAAGATGTTAGGAATGAGTAGCTTCTCCAGTCTCGCTCCGCGTTTCGTGATGTTTCGGTGCAGCCGTGGATGCTGCGCTGAGTTGGTGAAGCCCGGTAGTCCGTTACATTCGGTTCAGTTAGAGTTCACAGACAGTCTGCTGAGCTCGCCGTGGTCTCCTGGGACGTCTTCCTGGAGCTCACACGCTGCTGAAGAGTTTGACTTTACCGCTGAATTTGGATTCATTTTCATTTTTTTTTTCTGTTTCTTCTCAACTTCGGTTCGGTTGTCGTCAAGTCTTCAGAAAGCGGTTCGAGAATTAAAAAGGTTTAAATGCTGCTCAGTAAAAGAAGCCATTGATGGTGTTTTCGTGGTCATAGTGGATTTCACTTAATTCCACTTAAATTCCATTTGTAACGCCAAGTCCTTTGCCCTCAAGTCCCGGGTCAAGACCAAAGTCCCAAGTCAAGACATGCAAGTCCCAAGTCCAGCCCAAAGTCAAGACTGGCAAGTCTCAGGTCAAGACCAACGTCCAAAGTCAAGCCCAATGTCAAGACTGGCAAGTCCCAAGTCAAGCCCAAAGTCCCAAGTCAAGCCCAAAGTCCCAAGTCAAGCCCAAAGTCCCAAGTCAAGCCCAAAGTCCCAAGTCAAGCCCAAAGTCCCATGTCAAGCCCAAAGTCCCATGTCAAGACATGCAAGTCCCAAGTCAAGACCAAAGTCAAGACTGGCAAGTCTAATCTGAGTTTCTAATCCTAAACATAATGTGCGCTGCACTCTGTGTAATGCCGTTTGCGTCTCTGTCAGCTTTACTGATAACGATCACGTAATCAATAGAGAGGAGCAAACTTCACATTCATTTTAGGCCACGGCGATATCTGCATTATTCCTTTTTCCTGCCACATCGTCTCAGCCAACCAATCACTGCCCGAGTATATGAATAAGAAAATGAAGTGAATAATATATAATGCAGACCATAATGCAGTATTTTAAAATGCCTCTTTTCTCTTCTCCATGTGACATCCACATTTTGAAGGCAGGCTCTCCCTGAACTGAAGTGGTCAATTGTCCAATTGTGACTTTTTTTATTTTCCTTGTTTGTGACATTTAACAATACATTTTCAATTATCTGATTCAGCCGCAGAGTCCCCCCGCATTTTGAAGTAAAAAAAAATGTTTAGAAAACTGCAAAATGTTGCAGAAAGTAAGTTTTGCTTGAGGTGTTTTTTGCTTTTATTTAAAAACACCTTTACAAAATAAATCCTAAACGGTTGGCCACCTCCTATTCTGCCGAGTGAAGTCTATGCTTCATGTGTTAAAGCTGCATTCTCTCTCCTGACCACCAGGGGGCGACTCCTCTGGTTGTATAGAAGTCTATGCTTCATGTGTTAAAGCTGCATTCTCTCTCCTGACCACCAGGGGGCGACTCCTCTGGTTGTATAGAAGTCTATGCTTCATGTGTTAAAGCTGCATTCTCTCTACTGACCACCAGGGGGCGACTCCTCTGGTTGTATAGAAGTCTATGCTTCATGTGTTAAAGCTGCATTCTCTCTCCTGACCACCAGGGGGTGACTTCTCTGGTTGTATAGAAGTCTATACTTCATGTGTTAAAGCTGCATTCTCTCTCCTGACCACCAGGGGGCGACTCCTCTGGTTGTATAGAAGTCTATGCTTCATGTGTTAAAGCTGCATTCTCTCTCCTGACCACCAGGGGGCGACTCCTCTGGTTGTATAGAAGTCAAAAAGACTGTAAAGCAGGGGATGCTTTATGGCGGGGCTACAAGGTGATTGGCAGGTCTCTACCAGAAATGATTGATCAGCTGTTTCCTGGGTTACACAACTTGTTGTGTGTCTGGTTCTAATCTTTTCTTGCCTGAAGTTGGACGATCCCCACTAACCCCGACCTCGGAATCCAAGATGGCCGATCCGTCTGTAGTAATATGCTGTTTATTACCACTAATAAATACCACTGTTATCCCGTGTCACGCAGCGAGTTTAGTTTTCATGTTGCGTGTTGCGTGTTGCGTGTTGCGTGTTGTCGTAACGATCCACAACAACGCTGCAGAAACAATGAGCTGCTCTCATTATCATCTCAACTGTGGGAATAAACACAACTTTCCCACAAAATTGCCATTTCAAAACATTTGTTTTCACGAATTAGCCGAATCCAGTTAAAATGAACAGATTGACAAACACACACAACAAACTCACACACACACACACAAACTCACACACACACACACAAACTCACACACACACACAAACTCAAACACACACACAGACAAACTCACAAACACACACAAACTCAAACACACACACACACCAACTCACAAACACACACACACACAAACTCACAAACACACAAACTCACAAACACACACACACACACACAAACTCACACACACACACAAGCTCACACACACACACAAGCTCAAACACACACACACACACACAAACTCACAAACACACGCACACACAAACTCACACACACACAAGCTCACACACACACACAAGCTCAAACACACACACACAAACTCACACACACACAAACTCACAAACACACGCACACACAAACTCACAAACACACACAAACTCACACGCACACACACAAACTCAAACAAACACACACACAAACTCACAAACACACACACACACAAACTCACAAACACACAAACTCACACACACACACACACCAACTCACACACACACACAAACACAAACACACACAACAAACTCACGCACACATAAACTCACACACACACACACAAACTCACACACACACACACAAACTCACACGCACACACACAAACTCACAAACACACAAACTCACACACACACACACAAACTCACAAACACACAAACTCACACACACACACATACACGCTCACACACACACACACATAATGCCTTCTGCCCCATTTCTTTCTGCCGGCACCGAGATGAAATATTAACAAGGAGGACGGAACCCTAACCCACATACTGTTTAAGGACCGCCTTCAGGTGTGAGGCACACACACACACACGCACACACACACACGCACACACGCACACGCACACACACACACACTCACTCACACACAAACGCACACAGAAACGCACACACACGCACACACACACACGCACACACGCACACGCACACACACACACACACACAAACTCACACACACACACACACACGCACACACACACACGCACACACGCACACACACACACACTCACTCACACACAAACGCACACAGAAACGCACACACACGCACACGCACACACACACACACACAAACTCACACACACACACACACACACACACGCACACACACACACGCACACACGCACACACACACAAACACACACTCACTCACACACAAACGCACACACACGCACACACACACGCACAAATGCACACCCACACACACACACACACACAAACTCACACACAAACACACACACACACACTCACACACATGCACAAACACACACACAAACTCGCACACGCACACACACTCACACACACGCACAAACTCACACACAAACTCGCAAACACACACACACTCACACACACGCACAAACTCACACACACACACTCACACACAAACGCACACAGAAACGCACACACACGCACACACACACACACAAATGCACACGCACACACACACACACACACAAACTCACACACAAACACACACACACACACACACTCACACACATGCACAAACACACACACAAACTCGCACACACACACACACTCACACACACGCACAAACTCACACACAAACACACACACACAAACGCACACACACACACACACACGCACACACATCCAGAGTACAAACCCCTCACACCGCGGCGGGTTCATCTTTTCTCGTAGATTGATTGACAGCAGAGTTTTCTTGACACGCTCTGAAGACCTGCCAATCAATAATCAATTGACTTGATTAACTAGCTCACAGCTCCTCGCCTGCTTTCTGTCCCCAAACATCTGCCGATCTTCCACATTGAAACACATTTAAACTTCTCTCCCTCTCCTCTTCCACTCATTGCTTTTCCCTGAGGGACAAATGCATTGTTTACAATATAATAAGAATATAGTGGTGATGGGGGGATGGGGGGTTATATGTTTGGGGGAGGGTGGGGGGGGGGGGGAAGGGGCAAGCAATTGGGATTAGAAGCCTAAACAGGAAGTCTCTCCTGAAGAAGGGAGTTGTCACTTTCCATTAGATACAGACAGACGGGCGCCCCCCCCCCCCCCCCCCCCCCCCCCCCCCCCCCCTTCCTCTCAATGCAGCCGTGTGATTGGATGCATGTGTTGGTGTGTTCTCCTCATTCTACGATGACAAACATCGGTGGTCTAACCCTGACTGTTGGTGGTTTAGTGGTCTAACCCTGACTGTTGGTGGTTTAGAGGTTTAACCCTAACTGTTGGTGGTTTAGAGGTCTAACCCTGACTGTTGGTGGTTTAGAGGTCTAACCCTAACTGTTGGTGGTTTAGAGGTCTAACCCTAACTGTTGGTGGTTTAGAGGTCTAACCCTGACTGTTGGTGGTTTAGAGGTCTAACCCTAACTGTTGGTGGTTTAGAGGTCTAACCCTAACTGTTGGTGGTTTAGAGGTCTAACCCTAACTGTTGGTGGTTTAGTGGTCTAACCCTGACTGTTGGTGGTTTAGAGGTTTAACCCTAACTGTTGGTGGTTTAGAGGTCTAACCCTGACTGTTGGTGGTTTAGTGGTCTAACCCTAACTGTTGGTGGTTTAGTGGTCTAACCCTAACTGTTGGTGGTTTAGTGGTCTAACCCTGACTGTTGGTGGTTTAGAGGTTTAACCCTAACTGTTGGTGGTTTAGAGGTCTAACCCTGACTGTTGGTGGTTTAGAGGTCTAACCCTAACTGTTGGTGGTTTAGAGGTCTAACCCTAACTGTTGGTGGTTTAGAGGTCTAACCCTGACTGTTGGTGGTTTAGAGGTCTAACCCTAACTGTTGGTGGTTTAGAGGTCTAACCCTAACTGTTGGTGGTTTAGTGGTCTAACCCTAACTGTTGGTGGTTTAGTGGTCTAACCCTAACTGTTGGTGGTTTAGAGGTCTAACCCTGACTGTTGGTGGTTTAGAGGTCTAACCCTAACTGTTGGTGGTTTAGAGGTCTAACCCTAACTGTTGGTGGTTTAGAGGTCTAACCCTAACTGTTGGTGGTTTAGTGGTCTAACCCTGACTGTTGGTGGTTTAGAGGTCTAACCCTAACTGTTGGTGGTTTAGTGGTCTAACCCTAACTGTTGGTGGTTTAGAGGTCTAACCCTAACTGTTGGTGGTTTAGTGGTCTAACCCTAACTGTTGGTGGTTTAGAGGTCTAACCCTGACTGTTAGTGGTTTAGTGGTCTAACCCTAACTGTTGGTGGTTTAGTGGTCTAACCCTAACTGTTGGTGGTTTAGAGGTCTAACCCTGACTGTTGGTGGTTTAGAGGTTTAACCCTGACTGTTGGTGGTTTAGAGGTCTAACCCTGACTGTTGGTGGTTTAGTGGTCTAACCCTAACTGTTGGTGGTTTAGTGGTCTAACCCTGACTGTTGGTGGTTTAGAGGTCTAACCCTGACTGTTGGTGGTTTAGTGGTCTAACCCTAACTGTTGGTGGTTTAGTGGTCTAACCCTGAATGTTGGTGGTTTAGTGGTTTAACCCTAACTGTTGGTGGTTTAGTGGTCTAACCCTGACTGTTGGTGGTTTAGTGGTCTAACCCTGAATGTTGGTGGTTTAGTGGTTTAACCCTGACTGTTGGTGGTTTAGAGGTCTAACCCTGACTGTTGGTGGTTTAGTGGTCTAACCCTAACTGTTGGTGGTTTAGTGGTCTAACCCTGACTGTTGGTGGTTTAGAGGTCTAACCCTGACTGTTGGTGGTTTAGTGGTCTAACCCTAACTGTTGGTGGTTTAGTGGTCTAACCCTGAATGTTGGTGGTTTAGTGGTTTAACCCTAACTGTTGGTGGTTTAGTGGTCTAACCCTAACTGTTGGTGGTTTAGTGGTCTAACCCTAACTGTTGGTGGTTTAGAGGTCTAACCCTAACTGTTGGTGGTTTAGTGGTCTAACCCTAACTGTTGGTGGTTTAGTGGTCTAACCCTGACTGTTGGTGGTTTAGAGGTCTAACCCTGACTGTTGGTGGTTTAGAGGTCTAACCCTGACTGTTGGTGGTTTAGTGGTCTAACCCTGACTGTTGGTGGTTTAGAGGTCTACCCCTGACTGTTGGTGGTTTAGTGGTCTAACCCTAACTGTTGGTGGTTTAGTGGTCTAACCCTAACTGTTGGTGGTTTAGTGGTTTAACCCTAACTGTTGGTGGTTTAGTGGTCTAACCCTAACTGTTGGTGGTTTAGAGGTCTAACCCTAACTGTTGGTGGTTTAGTGGTCTAACCCTGACTGTTGGTGGTTTAGAGGTCTAACCCTGACTGTTGGTGGTTTAGAGGTCTAACCCTGACTGTTGGTGGTTTAGTGGTCTAACCCTGACTGTTGGTGGTTTAGAGGTCTAACCCTGACTGTTGGTGGTTTAGTGGTCTAACCCTGACTGTTGGTGGTTTAGTGGTCTAACCCTAACTGTTGGTGGTTTAGTGGTTTAACCCTAACTGTTGGTGGTTTAGTGGTCTAACCCTAACTGTTGGTGGTTTAGTGGTCTAACCCTAACTGTTGGTGGTTTAGAGGTCTAACCCTAACTGTTGGTGGTTTAGTGGTCTAACCCTGAATGTTGGTGGTTTAGTGGTCTAACCGTGACTGTTGGTGGTTTAGAGGTCTAACCCTAACTGTTGGTGGTTTAGTGGTCTAACCCTGAATGTTGGTGGTTTAGTGGTCTAACCGTGACTGTTGGTGGTTTAGTGGTCTAACCCTAACTGTTGGTGGTTTAGTGGTCTAACCCTAACTGTTGGTGGTTTAGTGGTCTAACCCTAACTGTTGGTGGTTTAGAGGTCTAACCCTAACTGTTGGTGGTTTAGTGGTCTAACCCTAACTGTTGGTGGTTTAGTGGTTTAACCCTAACTGTTAGTGGTTTAGTGGTCTAACCCTAACTGTTGGTGGTTTAGTGGTCTAACCCTGACTGTTGGTGGTTTAGTGGTCTAACCCTAACTGTTGGTGATTTAGTGGTCTAACCCTGACTGTTGGTGGTTTAGAGGTCTAACCCTAACTGTTGGTGGTTTAGTGGACTAATCCTGACTGTTGGTGGTTTAGAGGTCTAGACCTGACTGTTGGTGGTTTAGTGGTCTAGACCTAACTGTTGGTGGTTTAGTGGTCTAACCCTGACTGTTGGTGGTTTAGAGGTCTAACCCTAACTGTTGGTGGTTTAGTGGACTAATCCTGACTGTTGGTGGTTTAGAGGTCTAGACCTGACTGTTGGTGGTTTAGTGGTCTAGACCTAACTGTTGGTGGTTTAGTGGTCTAACCCTAACTGTTGGTGATTTAGTGGTCTAACCCTGACTGTTGGTGGTTTAGAGGTCTAACCCTAACTGTTGGTGGTTTAGTGGACTAATCCTGACTGTTGGTGGTTTAGAGGTCTAGACCTGACTGTTGGTGGTTTAGTGGTCTAGACCTAACTGTTGGTGGTTTAGTGGTCTAACCCTGACTGTTGGTGGTTTAGAGGTCTAACCCTAACTGTTGGTGGTTTAGTGGACTAATCCTGACTGTTGGTGGTTTAGAGGTCTAGACCTGACTGTTGGTGGTTTAGTGGTCTAGACCTAACTGTTGGTGGTTTAGTGGTCTAACCCTAACTGTTGGTGATTTAGTGGTCTAACCCTGACTGTTGGTGGTTTAGAGGTCTAACCCTAACTGTTGGTGGTTTAGTGGACTAATCCTGACTGTTGGTGGTTTAGAGGTCTAGACCTGACTGTTGGTGGTTTAGTGGTCTAGACCTAACTGTTGGTGGTTTAGTGGTCTAACCCTACAAACTTCCAACACTTGGACGGGAGAGAGAATCTCCTGCATTAGAAAACATCTGCTTCTTTAATAAAATGTGTTGTACAAAAAACCTTGTCGATGACCTTGGCCAGTGGTTCCGTTGCCTAACTCTCACCACACCGTAACCGTATCGCCACAATCATATTTTCCCGTGTGCAAAGATTGCAGAAAGCAGGAATTGTGAAATTGTTGGAATTGGACGTTTTATTGGATGCATTGTTTTGCAGAATCTATTCTGGGGCGCATTCTATTCTGCAGCTCTCATATGTGCAGCTGACATTTGCGCCTTCTCCGTGGCATCGGCAGCTGAGGCTCATGGGTATCGTGGTGTTTGGAGCCAACGGCCGCGCCAAACAGGTGGAAGTAGAACTTCTTGGAAATGAAGTAGAAATCACTTAATAATCTAATGGCCCAAACATAAACTACGATATCCTGTTTTTTATGTCGAGAACTTTATACCTCTAGACCCAGCAGCTGCTTGGCTCTCTACACACTGAACATCTGTGATGGGTCACGGTAGCATTGTCTTCCTCTTCTTCTCTGTCTTTGTCAGACTCGATATCCCTTCTACGTCCTCCCTCCCGGCGTGGAGTTGGTTGCCTCGTACTTCTCCTCTCGGTGACGCTCCGGTCATGTACCCTCATGAATATTGAAAGGCGAGCCCCCCTCCGTGAAGCCTGGCCTGTCTGAAGATGTTAGGAATGAGTAGCTTCTCCAGTCTCGCTCCGCGTTTCGTGATGTTTCGGTGCAGCCGTGGATGCTGCGCTGAGTTGGTGAAGCCCGGTAGTCCGTTACATTCGGTTCAGTTAGAGTTCACAGACAGTCTGCTGAGCTCGCCGTGGTCTCCTGGGACGTCTTCCTGGAGCTCACACGCTGCTGAAGAGTTTGACTTTACCGCTGAATTTGGATTCATTTTCATTTTTTTTTTCTGTTTCTTCTCAACTTCGGTTCGGTTGTCGTCAAGTCTTCAGAAAGCGGTTCGAGAATTAAAAAGGTTTAAATGCTGCTCAGTAAAAGAAGCCATTGATGGTGTTTTCGTGGTCATAGTGGATTTCACTTAATTCCACTTAAATTCCATTTGTAACGCCAAGTCCTTTGCCCTCAAGTCCCGGGTCAAGACCAAAGTCCCAAGTCAAGACATGCAAGTCCCAAGTCCAGCCCAAAGTCAAGACTGGCAAGTCTCAGGTCAAGACCAACGTCCAAAGTCAAGCCCAATGTCAAGACTGGCAAGTCCCAAGTCAAGCCCAAAGTCCCAAGTCAAGCCCAAAGTCCCAAGTCAAGCCCAAAGTCCCAAGTCAAGCCCAAAGTCCCAAGTCAAGCCCAAAGTCCCATGTCAAGCCCAAAGTCCCATGTCAAGACATGCAAGTCCCAAGTCAAGACCAAAGTCAAGACTGGCAAGTCTAATCTGAGTTTCTAATCCTAAACATAATGTGCGCTGCACTCTGTGTAATGCCGTTTGCGTCTCTGTCAGCTTTACTGATAACGATCACGTAATCAATAGAGAGGAGCAAACTTCACATTCATTTTAGGCCACGGCGATATCTGCATTATTCCTTTTTCCTGCCACATCGTCTCAGCCAACCAATCACTGCCCGAGTATATGAATAAGAAAATGAAGTGAATAATATATAATGCAGACCATAATGCAGTATTTTAAAATGCCTCTTTTCTCTTCTCCATGTGACATCCACATTTTGAAGGCAGGCTCTCCCTGAACTGAAGTGGTCAATTGTCCAATTGTGACTTTTTTTATTTTCCTTGTTTGTGACATTTAACAATACATTTTCAATTATCTGATTCAGCCGCAGAGTCCCCCCCCCCCCCCCCCCCCCCCCCCCTCCCCCCGCCCCCCTTCAACACAATAGGAACAATGTCTGCTGTCAGTTATAATAACGCTCTCAAAGATGGCCTAGTTCTGGGACAAAATACCAACAATTTTCCAGATACGTTTCACCTTCTTCCCCCTCAATCATATCCCTCTCTCCCCCATCACTCCCCGTCAGTTCAATGGGTGCTTTATTCTGTACATTTTCAAAGCAAACGACATATCTTCCTATCAAAGAAATACGCGCTCTGCACACAACTCTCGGCTTGGCTCTGCTTTTATTTCACCTCTTGTGATCATTGAGTGTACACCAAAATATAAAAAATAATAACCTGTTTCTAATCCTAATGTTCCTATTTGTTTGATGTAAGAATACTTGACTTTCAATTAATCGTCGTTGAGATTAAACCAATTTAATGAGTTTCACATTTCACTCTTTCCGAAATGAGACGTGCGTCACTTAAAAGTGACGCCTACGCCCGTCTCGAACAAACGGTTTGATGCCAGAATAAAAAGCAGAATCAAATAAATGCGGCTTTACCGCAGACAGCCAGACGCTCAAATCTGCAGCTGACACGAGGATAACGTCCATAAGGATAACGTCCATGAGGATAACATTCATGAGGATAACATTCATGAGGATAACGTCCATAAGGATAACGTCCATGAGGATAACGTCCATGAGGATAACGTCCATGAGGATAACATTCATGAGGATAACATTCATGAGGATAACGTCCATAAGGATAACGTCCATGAGGATAACGTCCATGAGGATAACGTCCATGAGGATAACATTCATGAGGATAACGTCCATAAGGATAATGTCCATGAGGATAACGTCCATGAGGATAACGTCCATGAGGATAACGTCCATAAGGATAACGTCCATAAGGATAACGTCCATGAGGATAACGTCCATAAGGATAACGTCCATAAGGATAACGTCCATGAGGATAACATTCATGAGGATAACGTCCATGAGGATAACGTCCATAAGGATAACGTCCATAAGGATAACGTCCATAAGGATAACGTCCATGAGGATAACGTCCATAAGGATAACGTCCATGAGGATAACGTCCATGAGGATAACGTCCATGAGGATAACGTCCATGAGGATAACATTCATGAGGATAACGTCCATGAGGATAACATTCATGAGGATAACGTCCATAAGGATAACGTCCATAAGGATAACGTCCATGAGGATAACGTCCATAAGGATAACGTCCATGAGGATAACGTCCATGAGGATAACGTCCATGAGGATAACGTCCATGAGGATAACATTCATGAGGATAACGTCCATGAGGATAACATTCATGAGGATAACGTCCATGAGGATAACGTCCATGAGGATAACGTCCATGAGGATAACGTCCATGAGGATAACGTCCATGAGGATAACATTCATGAGGATAACGTCCATGAGGATAACGTCCATGAGGATAACGTCCATGAGGATAACGTCCATGAGGATAACGTCCATGAGGATAACATTCATGAGGATAACGTCCATGAGGATAACGTCCATAAGGATAACGTCCATGAGGATAACGTCCATGAGGATAACGTCCACTAGTGTTTACCTTTCACAACATTAACCACCTGGTGCGATACGGGGCTGATGTGAAACATATTCATGAAACATACTTTAGGTTCTGACAGACCCAAGGGGTTGCAGATATCACCAACAAATGTTGCTGTAATGCAAAAGGAAAATACACTTTTGTGATATTGCGACATCCTAAATCTACGGAGACATCGTTTCTCATTTAGTGATCGGGATACAATATCGATATATTTGCATGAACGTACAATAGCATAATTTTCTTCTGGCCACTCCAACCTGTGTTCGTACCACGCTTGTTGCCACCAGGAGGAGGTTGCTCTTCGGTCTTTGGAGGTGAACGTGAACCCCTTAGAAAGCCTTTAGAAGACAACAACAAAGAAATAAAACACTAGGCGCGATAAAAGATGGATATTATGAATGCACAGAACACTTAGTTGAGCTTTTATATCCAATCAAGCCGTATTTCATGCAGTGGTAAAACGGACCAGCACATATAAAACCACGCCAGGTCCTGTCCCCGTGTCCATAAAGTCAATATGAGAAGAGACTCGCTCATAAATACGGCCTTCACTTTCACAGAGACACACTTTTGGTTGTTGTTGTGTTTTTGTTCTCCTTTTGTTTTGGTTAATGCAACAATATGAAAAAGAAGATATGAACCTTATATTGTGGTTAGTTAAATACCAAATGTTCATAATGAGTGCAGCGCCCCTTCAGAGCCTCAGTCTCACTCATGGAATCTAAATATCTTGTTTTTGATTTAGTGTATTTCACCACGCCTGTAAATAGAGCCGCACGCCAACCTTAATAAAAATAAAAAACCTGCACGGGATCAATGTCATCATCATAATTCCATCGGTGGAGGTGTTGAGCAAACACATTGGTTCATTTGCTCATGATTAGGGGGCGTGCATGCCTTCAGAGACACAATGGGGGGGGGGGGGGGGGGGGGGGGGGGTAGAGGGAATGAAAGAGGGAACAGACAAAAGAGGGGGAAGAAGAGAAAGGAGACCACGGGGGAGACGAGAGAGCAGTGAATGAAAGAGAGGTGGAAGGCTTGAGAAAAGAAAAAAAAGGGGGGAGAGGGGGGACGGCAGTTCTGGGGGTGGAGTAATTCAGAGAATGCAAGGCACTGCCCCCTCTCTCTCTCTCTCTCTCTCTCTCTCTCTCTCTCTCTCTCTCTCTCTCTCTCTCTCTCTCTCTCTCTCTCTCTCTCTCTCTCTCTCTCTCTCTCCACTCCTCCTCCGGGTGGATGTTCATCCTTCAGGCCCCGTAGCGGACATTTGTGTGGAGGACCTCGGCAGTGCGGGACGTGTCCAGTCGTGGAGGCTTTGAGGTCCGATCAGCAAAGCTCTCCGGCCGCGGCCACGACTGCTCCTCCATACCGGGTTTATTCTTCTCATTCTCACCACAAAACTCAACATTTTTATTTTTTTTTAAAAACATTGTTTTTCTTCTTCCCGGGTTTTACTTCAGGATTTCGTGCTGGTGGTTTCATTTAAAATCCGGGCACCATAAATATATATTTGTTTATATTTTTTTATTGCGAATCAGGATTCCCACCTTCCACCGCGACCACTAACTTTGGACCACCGAAGACCAGTCTGTCGCCAGTCGAGGAGGAGCAGGAGGGGGTGGGGGGCAGCCGAGAAGAAGAGCTTGGACACCGAGCAGCAAGCCCATATGTGTCCGCTTGACTGTGCGTGAGGACGGGGAGAAGGGAAACGGAGCTCCCCTGTCGCCACCGGCCGCTTGTTTTCCACCGTGCGGAGGAAGCGGCAGAAAGGGATTTAGCCTGAATCACGCCACGGGAATTAAACCTGGAGGAGATTTCACGGTCAGTTTCTTCTTCTTCTTCTTCAAATGCCTCCGTATTATCACTCCTGTGTGTCTCTGTTTGGCCGAATATGTGGCGTGTGTCTCGGGTATGTCTCCTCTGAGGGGTCGGCGTTGCTGGAAAGAGAAAGTGCTCGTCGGACTGGGGCGGACGATCAAAGGGAGATCAAATAAGCACCGAATGGCTACTGTTGCAATATTGCTACACACACACACGCACACACACACGCGCACACACACACACACACACACACACACACACACACACACACACACACACAGGACTGTATAGCGTGAAATTCGGTGCGTTTCGACAATACATCCGGGTTTGGCTCCGCGGGGATTTTCGTGTGTGCGTGTGTCTGTGTGTGTGTGTGTGTGTGTGTGTGTGCGCACGCACGCAGCGGTAGCGGCGCAGCAGCTCTGTGGGTCGGGATATTTTTAGGCGGCGTTACGCTGTGTTATTAGCTGGCTCGCTGGGGCTACTTATCCCCGGCTGCTGCTGCCTTTAACCAAGCGCTCCTCCGCCCTGCTCTCCCTCCCTCCCTTCCTTCCTTCCTCCCTCCCTCCCTTCCTTCCTCCCTTCCTTCCTCCCTTCCTTCCTCCCTTCCTTCCTCCCTCCCTTCCTTCCTTCGCCTCCTTTACCTCCCCCTTGGTTCCCACCCGCCTGTCGGACAGCTGAAGGCTCATTCCTCCGAACAGGTGCATTGTTGTTTTAATTTTTTTCAAACCAAGCCAGAAACATGCTGTAGTCCGAGAGACAAGGACCTCTCTTATACGGGGTCCGGGTCTCACGCGCTCCGTCCAAGGACCTCTCTTATACGGGGTCCGGGTCTCACGCGCTCCGTCCAAGGACCTCTTATACGGGGTCTGGGTCTCACGCGCCCGGTCCAAGGACCTCTCTTATACGGTATCTGGGTCTCACACGCTCCGTCCAAGGACCTCTTATACGGGGTCCGGGTCTCACGCGCTCCGTCCAAGGACCTCTTATACGGGGTCCGGGTCTCACGCGCTCCGTCCAAGGACCTCTCTTATACGGGGTCTGGGTCTCACGCGCCCGGTCCAAGGACCTCTCTTATACGGGGTCTGGGTCTCACGCGCTCCGTCCAAGGACCTCTCTTATACGGGGTCCGGGTCTCACGCGCTCCGTCCAAGGACCTCTCTTATACGGGGTCCGGGTCTCACACGCTCCGTCCAAGGACCTCTCTTATACGGGGTCCGGGTCTCACGCGCTCCGTCCAAGGACCTCTCTTATACGGGGTCTGGGTCTCACGCGCCCGGTCCAAGGACCTCTCTTATACGGGGTCCGGGTCTCACGCGCTCCGTCCAAGGACCTCTCTTATACGGGGTCTGGGTCTCACGCGCCCGGTCCAAGGACCTCTCTTATACGGGGTCTGGGTCTCACGCGCTCCGTCCAAGGACCTCTCTTATACGGGGTCCGGGTCTCACGCGCTCCGTCCAAGGACCTCTCTTATACGGGGTCCGGGTCTCACGCGCTCCGTCCAAGGACCTCTCTTATACGGGGTCCGGGTCTCACTCGCTCCGTCCAAGGACCTCTCTTATACGGGATCTGGGTCTCACGCGCTCCGTCCAAGGACCTCTCTTATACGGGGTCTGGGTCTCACGCGCTCCGTCCAAGGACCTCTCTTATACGGGGTCCGGGTCTCACGCGCTCCATCCAAGGACCTCTCTTATACGGGGTCCGGGTCTCACGCGCTCCGTCCAAGGACCTCTCTTATACGGGGTCTGGGTCTCACGCGCCCGGTCCAAGGACCTCTCTTATACGGGGTCTGGGTCTCACGCGCTCCGTCCAAGGACCTCTCTTATACGGGATCCGGGTCTCACATGCCCGGTCCAAGGACCTCTCTTATACGGGGTCTGGGTCTCACATGCCCGGTCCAAGGACCTCTCTTATACGGGGTCCGGGTCTCACACGCTCCGTCCAAGGACCTCTCTTATACGGGGTCTGGGTCTCACATGCCCGGTCCAAGGACCTCTCTTATACGGGGTCTGGGTCTCTTGCGCTCCGTCCAAGGACCTCTCTTATACGGGGTCCGGGTCTCACGCGCTCCGTCCAAGGACCTCTCTTATACGGGATCCGGGTCTCACATGCCCGGTCCAAGGACCTCTCTTATACGGGATCCGGGTCTCACACGCTCCGTCCAAGGACCTCTCTTGTACGGGGTCTGGGTCTCACATGCCCGGTCCAAGGACCTCTCTTATACGGGGTCCGGGTCTCACGCGCTCCGTCCAAGGACCTCTCTTATACGGGGTCTGGGTCTCACACGCTCCGTCCAAGGACCTCTCTTGTACGGGGTCTGGGTCTCACATGCCCGGTCCAAGGACCTCTCTTATACGGGGTCTGGGTCTCTTGCGCTCCGTCCAAGGACCTCTCTTATACCTCATTGCTCTTGGTACCGTTCCTCCACTACTGGTGTCGCTCGCGCGCCAATGGGCTACAAGGTTGCGGGTGTGAAACCCTACATCATGAGCACTGCCGGCCCGTAAAATGAGCTCCAGTGAACTCCTGCTATGTCGGAAAGACAAGCGGTCCTTAAACACAACATGACCTAAAAGGAGGTGAGCATGTTCTCGGCCACCGTCGTCGTGATTCCTCTCACGTCCGCTTTGCCATGGAGACGTTTGACAGCCTGCCGCGGTCTGGTATGTCTCCTTTGACGAGGACAAAGAGAGAGAGACAATGAGACGCAGAGAGGGAGGGAGAGAACCAGGCTTAATGTGACACTATGTTGCGTGTCCTCGGGACAGAGAGTCAATGTAGACACCTTGAGATTATATAACCTCAAGGTGCTTCATGAGACTTTCAAAGTCGTGGGATTTCTTAGACCTGGCGTGTTCTCGTGTGCACGTTTGAGGCTTCAGGTCTGGCCCCGACCACACAGGTGTTGTTGTTGTATTCTTAACGTAACGTATGCAAACGTAAAGATTGAACACACAGAGAAGAGTTTCTAGAAGGTTTATGGCGTGTTCGTGGCGTGTTCATGGCATGTTCGTGCCGTGTTTGTGGCGTGTTCATGGTGTATTTATGGCGTGTTCGTGGCGTGTTCATGGCATGTTCATGCCGTGTTTGTGGCGTGTTCATGGTGTATTCATGCCGTGTTTGTGGCGTGTTCATGGTGTATTCATGCCGTGTTTGTGCCGTGTTTATGGTGTATTCGGGCGTGTTTATGGCGTGTTCATGGTGTATTTATGGCGTGTTCATGGTGTATTCATGGCATGTTCGTGCCGTGTTTGTGGCGTGTTCATGGCGTGGCGAGTTCGTGCTGTGTTCATGGCATGGCATGTTTATGGCGTGTTCATGGCATGTTTGTGCTGTGCTCATGGCATGTTTGTAGCATGTTCATGGGGTGTTTATGGCGTGTGCGTGGTGTGTTCGTGGTGTGTTCATGGCGTGTTCATGGCATGCTCTTGCCGTGTTCATGGTGTGTTTGTGGTGTGTTTATGGTGTGTTCGTGGTGTGTTCATGGTGTATTCATGGCATGTTCTTGCCGTGTTCATGGCGTGTTTATGGCGTGTTCGTGGTGTGTTTATGGCGTGTTCGTGGTGTGTTCATGGCGTGTTCATGGTGTAATTATGGCATGTTCTTGCCGTGTTCATGGTGTGTTCATGGCGTGTTCGTGGTGTGTTCATGGCGTGTTCATGGTGTAATTATGGCATGTTCTTGCCGTGTTCATGGTGTGTTTATGGCGCGTTCGTGGTGTGTTCATGGCGTGTTCGTGGTGTGTTCATGGCGTGTTCGTGGTGTGTTCATGGCGTGTTCGTGCCGTGTTCATGGTGCTGTTATGTCACGTTCATGAAGCGTCTACGTTGAGCTCATAAGACCTCAGGCTGCTACATGGATCTTTAAATAAAGGGTCCCCATAATGTTTGAATAATGGAACCATATGGCTATTCCTTGTAGCCCCCCCCCCCCCCACACATATAAAACATACACTTCACAAAAATATATTTAAATTATATGTATTTCTAAATTGAGCTTAAACATCTTTACGGTGCTACATTTGACTTCAAACGCACCGATACTGGTTTGTACTGGAACCAGTGAGCTATTCCTTGCAAGTTAGCAGAGGCTTCAGGTCTGGGTTCTACAAAGGAGGTGGGGGGGTGTTGCAGCCTGACCTATCTGAGGTTCTGGTAGAGGTCCAGGACTGGAAGAGCTCTCGCCTTTCTTTTTCTTTCCATCGGGCAGCTCCAGCTATCTCTGGTTTTAATGCCCCGCCCCAACTGTTGGCTCCCTGGGTGTCATAATTCTCCTCCTGAACCCTGTTTGGGGGAGAGGGGGGGGGGGGCGGTCCGCCTCCTTTCCCATCGCCCCCCTGTGGACGCTGATCAATACCTCCTCAGAGCGTCGCCCTGTCGCGCCATTCTTCGGCCCTCTGTGACGTTGCCACGGTGTGTGTGTGTGTGTGTGTGTGTGTGTGTGTGTGTGTGTGTGTGTGTGTGTGTGTGTGTGTGTGTGTGTGTGTGTGTGTGTGTGTGTGTGTGTGTGTGTGTGTGTGTGTGTGTGTGTGTGTGTGTGTGTGTGTGTGTGTGTGTGTGTGTGTGTCTCTGTGTGTCTCTGTGTGTGTGTGTGTGTGTGTGTGTGTGTGTGTGTGTGTGTGTGTGTACGCACGCTTTGGAGACGAGTTGTTTGTTTCCTCGCGGGAGGGGGGGGGGGGAGGGGGGGTATTTGGTGTTTGCTTCTACGCCGTGCTGTTAATTTGTTCACTTTGGTGTGTTTTTTTTTTTAAATTTAAATGTTAGTCCCTTTGCTAGTTTTTAAGTTTTTCAGGAACTTTTTTAAAAATTATTTAGTTTTAACTTGTTTTTTGTTACAAAGTCTCGTTTCCTTTAGACGAGATGTTTGACCTTTTTAGAGTCCGACGTGAAGCTGTTGCAGCACAGCGCCGCCTGCTGGAGAGGTCTGGTCCGTTCCTCTGGTCACGATTGGACGAAAGGGCATGATGTTCTTCAAAGATATAATTTTTAATTTCTCTTTATTAGCC
This sequence comes from Cyclopterus lumpus, assembly GCF_009769545.1. NCBI lineage: Eukaryota > Metazoa > Chordata > Actinopteri > Perciformes > Cyclopteridae > Cyclopterus > Cyclopterus lumpus. The sequence continues at coordinate 27,263,433 of NC_046970.1, read as the reverse complement.
ATATCCTTCTCTGCTCATCTTCGTTTTAGTTTCAGTTAATATAATAACTCATAGATGAGTTCTTCTTTGGGGTCGCTCAATAATCACTGGTCCTTAGAGCAAGAACACATGAAGCATAGACTTCTATACAACCAGAGGAGTCGCCCCCTGGTGGTCAGTAGAGAGAATGCAGCTTTAACACATGAAGCATAGACTTCTATACAACCAGAGGAGTCGCCCCCTGGTGGTCAGGAGAGAGAATGCAGCTTTAACACATGAAGCATAGACTTCTATACAACCAGAGGAGTCGCCCCCTGGTGGTCAGGAGAGAGAATGCAGCTTTAACACATGAAGCATGGACTTCTATACAACCAGAGGAGTCGCCCCCTGGTGGCCATGAGAGAGAATGCAGCTTTAACACATGAAGCATAGACTTCTATACAACCAGAGGAGTCGCCCCCTGGTGGCTCATCTGTTTGTGTGGCGCTGTAACGACACAGAGAGGTGAGGAATGTCGCCATGAAAGGAGGTCCAGTGTGTCTCTCCGTCGTTTCTTCAGAAGAGACCTCTCCTCACCTTTAGAGTAAACACCAACATGTGCGTGTGCGTGTGCGTGTGCGTGTGCGTGTGCGTGTGTGTGTGTGTGGGTCAACAGCAGCACAGGCGCCTCAGTCTTCAGTGAAAAAGCTGTTCTTGCAGGCTGAAGAGGTTCAGATTAACTTGAGCTGTCGCTGCAGCCATCTTTTCAACTTAATAGCTATTAAACACACACACACACTTTGCATGTGCTGTGTGTTCGGAGGAGAAGAGCGAGAGTCCATGGCTCTGTTTTGTGGTTTTGGTCTTTTTATTTTCCTCCCCACTTAAAGCTTATATAATGTTTAAATGTGCTGGAGAAGCCCGTTCCTACCGAGCAGAAGCAAACACACAATGAAAAAACAAGGATGGTGCACATAATGAAGAATGAAAACAAGTTCTGAATGGCAATGTTTGAAATTCATCATTAAAAAATGTAAAAGGAAAGACACCAATCACACATCACTTTATTGTTGTTGTTCTTTCTTTTATCCGACAACAGCTTTTTATATTTCTGGAATCGATATCATCCCAAATAGGATTGACACTTTTTCCTTCCCCGCTCTGGACGGTAAAAGAAGAAATAAGGTGTTTGTGTTGTGGAATAAGCCCACTTGATCACATTGGGAGATGAGCTCCCCCCTCGGTACTCCTGGGCTAAAGTAAGGGAGGGGGGGGGGGCAGCTCTGTTGCTGTGAGTCAGGAGGCTCTCGGCGTGACTGGAACGCCACTCGAATGTCAGAACTCAAAAATAAAACCAGTCACGGGGCTTTAAAAAGGTGTGTGTGTGGGGGGAGGGGGGGGGGCATTGCTGCTGCTGCTGCTGCTGCTGCTGCTATTCTTAGTCGGAGATAAAGAATACTACTTAAAATCTAAAGACTGGGCTTTGGTTGACAGAGAGCTGTTGTCATGGTTTCAACGTGGTTCTTAAAAATAGAGTCCGGAGGAATGTGAGACCAGAAAGCCTCCAGGCTGCTTTAGTCCGTGCAGCTGCTGCCTTCACTCACCTGTTGGGATTCAAACACACGGGGCGGCAACACCTTTCCTTCTCTACCGGGGCCCTGTACCGGGGCCCTGTACCGGAGCCCTGTACCGGAGCCCTGTACCGGAGCCCTGTACCGGGGCCCTGTACCGGGGCCCTGTACCGGAGCCCTGTACCGGAGCCCTCTACGTTAGCTGTTATCTCCCGTGTAGCACTGCGCCATGCTGCTAACCAGCTCTAGCCAGTTTTTACTGCAGGTCTGATCTCAAATTAAAGTGTGTGTGTGTGTGTGTGTGTGTGTGTGTCAGTCACCTGGCCGACAGCTTTTAAAGTGTCAGTGGGAGACAAATACAGCGCCAAGGAAACGACTTGAGAGGAGCCGACATGTTAAATCTCACAGTCAAACGCCACCGACTCCACTTCACACCGGCCACCCTGTGTGTTTGACTCCAAGCCAGAAACAAAGTCACCTATTGAGAATCCAACCTGGCACGCACACACGGGGTCCTGTACGTGTCCACACACACAACCACACACGGGTCCTGTACGTGTCCACACACACACGGGGTCCTGTACGTGTCCACACACACAACCACACACGGGGTCCTGTACGTGTCCACACACACAACCACACACGGGTCCTGTACGTGTCCACACACACACAGGGTCCTGTACGTGTCCACACACACAACCACACACGGGGTCCTGTACGTGTCCACACACACAACCACACACGGGGTCCTGTACGTGTCCACACACACAACCACACACGGGGTCCTGTACGTGTCCACACACACAACCACACACGGGGTCCTGTACGTGTCCACACACACAACCACACACGGGGTCCTGTACGTGTCCACACACACACGGGGTCCTGTACGTGTCCACACACACAACCACACACGGGGTCCTGTACGTGTCCACACACACAACCACACACGGGGTCCTGTACGTGTCCACACACACAACCACACACGGGGTCCTGTACGTGTCCACACACACACGGGGTCCTGTACGTGTCCACACACACAACCACACACGGGGTCCTGTACGTGTCCACACACACACGGGGTCCTCTACGTGTCCACACACACACGGGTCCTGTACGTGTCCACACACACAACCACACACGGGGTCCTGTACGTGTCCACACACGGGGTCCTGTACGTGTCCACACACACAACCACACACGGGGTCCTGTACGTGTCCACACACGGGGTCCTGTACGTGTCCACACACACAACCCGTGGACGAGGAAAGAATGAGGCCTCATCGTTTTAACGTGAATAAACTAAACTCTGGTGTGTTAATAGTTATTTTAGAATGGATTTTGGTATTTCCCAAATCAATGAACTGAAAATAAAACCTTCATAGTGTTTATGACTTGAAACGTAAACTTCAGCCGGTACAGTTGACGCAGCAGGAAGTAAACATGGGGGGGGGGGGGGGGGGGGTCACACAGGGCATGAATGCTCATCTCAAAGCCTATTTGCAGATTTGTGTAGCGGATCAGGATGTCATGAGTCACCCATTCAACTGGCCATTGATCCAACACACACAGGGTGACAGCAGGAAGCTGGGGAAGGGAAGGTGAGGAGGAGTCACAGCAGTAGAACGTCCTTCAAGTGTTCACTTTGACCTCCATTTGCAGCTCTAAGACCTCAGAGGGGGGTATTGTTTACATAGTTGCGCCTCAAAAGAGCATTATAATTTAATAAAGCAATATTCTTCAAGGGCAAATGGACCACACACACACACACACACACACACAAAGATTTGCAGCAGCCGAGCGTTTTGGAGCCGTTAAATAAGAATGATCTGACGTTTGTTATGAGACGGCTTCATAAATACGACACAGCGCTGACGATTATAAAACAAACAACAACAAAAGAGAAAGGAAAACAAGTTAGGATTTATTACATTCTCCTTTAAAGCTGCATTCTCTCTCCTGACCACCAGGGGGCGACTCCTCTGGTTGTATAGAAGTCTATGCTTCATGTGTTAAAGCTGCATTCTCTCTCCTGACCACCAGGGGGCGACTCCTCTGGTTGTATAGAAGTCTATGCTTCATGTGTTTAAGCTACATTCTCTCTCCTGACCACCAGGGGGCGACGCCTCTGGTTGTATAGAAGTCGATGCTTCATGTGTTAAAGCTGCATTTTCTCTCCTGTCCACCAGGGGGCGACGCCTCTGGTTGTATAGAAGTCTATGCTTCACGTGTTAAAGCTACATTCTCTCTCCTGACCACCAGGGGGCGACTCCTCTGGTTGTATAGAAGTCTATGCTTCATGTGTTAAAGCTGCATTCTCTCTCCTGACCACCAGGGGGTGACTCCTCTGGTTGTATAGAAGTCTATGCTTCATGTGTTAAAGCTGCATTCTCTCTCCTGACCACCAGGTGGTGACTCCTCTGGTTGTATAGAAGTCTATGCTTCATGTGTTAAAGCTGCATTCTCTCTCCTGACCACCAGGGGGCGACTCCTCTGGTTGTATAGAAGTCTCTGCTTCATGTGTTAAAGCTGCATTCTCTCTCCTGACCACCAGGGAGAGACTCCTCTGGTTGTATAGAAGTCTATGCTTCATGTGTTAAAGCTACATTCTCTCTCCTGACCACCAGGGGGCGACTCCTCTGGTTGTATAGAAGTCTATATAAAATGCCTCACCTCCATCCAGGTGTTTGTGGGCCGCGTTCTGTTTGAACATTAGGGGCGGGGCTCCAGACCCCCCCGGACGTTTTGTAGTCATTTCTTTCTTTCTTAACTATTATGAATAAATTAATGTACAGTATTTCAATACGAGCAGCAGGATATTTACTTTCCTTTAATCCTCAGCTCTTCTGTAAATAATTGAATTATTAAAATGCAAATCCGTAAGAAACAAATCTTTTTTTTTCCTTTTTCATGTTCATGTAAAGACTGAAGACGATCTTCTCTGTTGTTTCCACTTAGTTTGTGTTCAGAGGAGATAGGGAGGGGGGGTCATGGGGAGGGGGGGTCATGGGGGGGGTAAACTCCCTCTTTGAAGTATGCTAATTCAGCCGTAGCATCCTGGTTGTTGTGAATCTGACTCACTAGCACGGCCAATAGTCTTTGTTTGCTCCGCTATCCGAAGGTACAGGACTGCACTTTAAAGACTCACCCACTTACCCCACAGGGATGGGGGGGGGGGGGGGCTGTGTAGCAGTGTGTTTGCTGAGACGTGTGCAGCAGCGAGGGGCTTAAGGGTCTTGGGGTCTTCATCTCTGAGGGTCTCAGGGTCTTAGGGTCTGCAGCTCTGAGGGTCTTAGGGTCTGCAGCTCTGAGGGTCTAAGGGTCTTAGGGTCTGCAGCTCTGAGGGTCTTAGGGTCTGCAGCTCTGAGGGTCTAAGGGTCTGCAGCTCTGAGGGTCTAAGGGTCTGCAGCTCTGAGGGTCTAAGGGTCTTAGGGTCTGCAGCTCTGAGGGTCTAAGGGTCTGCAGCTCTGAGGGTCTAAGGGTCTGAGGGTCTGCAGCTCTGAGGGTCTTAGGGTCTGCAGCTCTGAGGGTCTAAGGGTCTGAGGGTCTGCAGCTCTGAGGGTCTAAGGGTCTTAGGGTCTGCAGCTCTGAGGGTCTAAGGGTCTGAGGGTCTGCAGCTCTGAGGGTCTTAGGGTCTGCAGCTCTGAGGGTCTAAGGGTCTGAGGGTCTGCAGCTCTGAGGGTCTAAGGGTCTTAGGGTCTGCAGCTCTGAGGGTCTAAGGGTCTTAGGGTCTGCAGCTCTGAGGGTCTGCAGCTCTGAGGGTCTAAGGGTCTTAGGGTCTGCAGCTCTGAGGGTCTAAGGGTCTGAGGGTCTGCAGCTCTGAGGGTCTAAGGGTCTGCAGCTCTGAGGGTCTAAGGGTCTGAGGGTCTGCAGCTCTGAGGGTCTAAGGGTCTGAGGGTCTGCAGCTCTGAGGGTCTTAGGGTCTGCAGCTCTGAGGGTCTAAGGGTCTGAGGGTCTGCAGCTCTGAGGGTCTAAGGGTCTTAGGGTCTGCAGCTCTGAGGGTCTAAGGGTCTTAGGGTCTGCAGCTCTGAGGGTCTAAGGGTCTGAGGGTCTGCAGCTCTGAGGGTCTAAGGGTCTTAGGGTCTGCAGCTCTGAGGGTCTGCAGCTCTGAGGGTCTAAGGGCTTGTTGGTTTACAGGGTGCTGAGGAGCCTCGAGGCCTTCAGGAAATACCTCCCGCTGCT
>NC_046970.1:27230222-27247722 GCF_009769545.1 Cyclopterus lumpus | reverse complement strand
AAGAAATTATCGTCTTTAAAACAAACAATATTCAACCAGTTTGTATCTTTGGGTTCTGGACATTTGGTAGAACCCAAACAGGAAGTGACCAAGATCACCGACCTCGAAGGCTTCAAAACATCAGGCCACAAACCGACGGGTGCCATGTGTAAAACTACCACTTATTTTAACAGTAACTTAAAGTCTGTTAGCTTAGCAGTCGCGTTAGCTAACGTGAGTCACTAACGACGACTTTAAACCACTAAAAGAACATTTATTTCATATTTGAGATCCCGTTCAATAATATTGTGATATCGACTTTTTGCTTCTCAAAAAATAAAGGAGGGCCATAATCCTGTGGAACTAAGACTCGCCTCCTCCCTCCTCTCTCCTTCCTCCTCTCCTCCCTCCTCTCTCCTTCCTCCTCCCTCCTCTCTCCTCTCCTCCCTCCTCTCTCCTCTCCTCTCTCCTCTCCTCCCTCCTCTCTCCTTCCTCCTCCCTCCCCTCCTCCTCTCCCCTCTCCTCTCCCCTCTCCTCCTCTCCTTTCTCCTTTCTCCTCTCCTCCTCCTGACTGGCCGCTCGATACCCACAACCTCACAGTTTGTTTACTTCCTCCTCCGTCTCTAATTCCAGCCCAGCTCTCCGTTCCCCTAGTGTCCCCCCCCCCCCCCCCCCCCCCCCCCCTCAGGTATTTGGAAGGTCGGTGCTCAAGGTTGTGGAGCGAAAGGCCAAATCAATTCCTCGTACTAAAGGACCTTTCTCATGAAGATGGGCCGAAGTCTGAGAGGTCTCGAGCTCCGTGACAGCCCGCCCCCCCACGGCCCGCCCCCCCACGGCCCGCCCCCCCAATCAGTGACTACAACTACCGAAGTAGAGATGTGGACTCTGGGGGGAGGGGGGGATTTTGAAGAGGTGCCAGTAAACGATCTCGTAGACTTTCTTTGAGGATATTTCTTCATTCACATCGTATTACGTAATAATACCGTAATTCTTTTATTGTTTTTATCTGCCAAACAAATGTTTGGAAGCTCAAACCAAGTCCTTTCCTGCGGGGGGGGGGTCCAGTGAAGGGGGCTCCTCTTGATCTGTATTCAGGTCTGCTGGTGTTAATGGAAGTGGCCGCTGGATCGGCGTTTGCTGGCCAACAGAGTGCTCTCCACGGCCTAATTACTGCAATTTACCAGCTGATTGGCTGATTGGCTGATGGGCTCCCCAGTGTGTGTGTGTGTGTGTGTGTGATGAATGGAGACAGTGTGTTATTAGAGGGAGGGGGGGTCAGTGTGTTATTTCAACCTCCTCCTAAAACACTCGTTGGTCATGTGCCGTCCGGCCTTCCTCTCCAGAGAGGAGGTTCAGCCCCGTCGCTCCATCGCTGTTGGCTGGCAGGCGTCAGTGGAAAGCTGGTATTAAGGGAGGAGGGGGAGGGAGGGAGGAGGCAGGAGGGAGGAGGGAGGAGGGAGGAGGCACCCGGAGATGAAAACACAGCAGAACATATGAGTCACGGATCCGTTTCCTGGCACCGCCGTGTGTCATGGCGTGTTGCTATGTAATTAAACATGCGGCAGCGAGGACTAAATGATATGCTCCTCTAAGTTCATTCATAATGTGGTGTTTTGGGGGGGGGGGGGGGGGTGGTGCCTTAGCGTTGTATTTCAGGGAGTCGTTTCCATTTGACCTTTAGCACACATAATTACTGGTATCTCAAAAGAGGAGTAGAGGTCTATACTGTCCTGTTGTCGTCATGGTGCGTTGGTCGTCACCCAGAAAAGGGGCGGGGCTTCTCCTTCCGTGTGGGCCTTGTTGTCCAGGCCTGGAGAGCCACATTTGGCCACAGTGGCCGATTTATATTTAGAAGTTGGACGTTGCCTATTAGGGCCGCAGCGCCGGTTAATAATACCGGGGACGAGGGCCTGTATGTATATTTATATTTATAAATATAAATATATCTAATAATGACCCGAGCCCGTCAGTGGAGACAACGAGCTCTTAGAGCTGACGTTGAGGTTCCTTCAGTTGAAGACTTCATAGAGAGAAATTTAAAGAAAGTACACGCTAAAACAACTTTGACACTGTGTGTGTGTGTGTGTGTGTGTGTGTGTGTGTGTGTGTGTGTGTGTGTGTGTGTTCTCTCTCACACACACACACACACACACACACCATCTCTCACCCACACAGCTGGAATCAAACAATGGCTTCTGTTGGCTCCTTTGTTGTAAACTGCAAACTGAAGTGAAAGTGAGAGACGAAGACGTGGGAAGATAATTGGGGGGTCGGGGGTCTTTATTAGTTGTGCTGCAGTGGGTTCACCACTGTGTGTGTGTGTGTGTGTGTGTGTGTGTGTGTGTGTGTGTGTGTGTGTGTGTGTGTGTGTGTGTGTGTGTGTGTGTGTGTGTGTGTGTGTGTGTGTGTGTGTGTGTGTGTGTGTGTGTGTGTGTGTGTGTGTGTGTGTGTGTGTGCGCGCGCAATAGAGAGCCTACTTTAATGCAGCTTTTATAGCTAAGAGCCGTCTCCATCATTATACTTTGACTATATAATAGGTGTGTGTGTGTGTGTGTGTGTGTGTGTGTGTGTGTGTGTGTGTGTCACATGACCCTTCACGTGTACTGGGCGTGCGCCTCCTGCAGGAGAGACTGTCAATGGAAGGAGTTTTTATTTTCCTCCGTTGGACCTCCTGCTGAACTGTTTACAGTCGACGTTAACGCTGATTTATAACTCCTTCTGCTCCTCCTTCTGCTCCTCCTCCTCCTCCTCCTCCTCCTCTTCCCCCCCCCCCCTCCTCTCTCCTTCTACAGCTCCTACATGTCCATCCCTCATACTTTCCACTGGAAACTCTTCACCATGCCCTCTTTCTCTCTCTCTTTCTCTTTCTCTCTCTCTCTCTCTCTCTCTCCGTCCTTGTACGTCACCTCTGGGTGACTCTCCCCTCTCTTCCCCTGCTTTTCTTTTTTCTCCCCCCATCATTCTCTTCTTATCTCCCCCGCTCCATGCTCCCTCCCTCCCTCCCTCCCTCCTTCATGCTCCCTCCCTCCCTCCTTCATGCTCCCTCCCTCCCTCCCTCCCTCCCTCCCTCCCTCCCTCCCTCCCTCCTTCATGCTCCCTCCCTCCCTCCCTCCCTCCTTCATGCTCCCTCCCTCCCTCCCTCCCTCCTTCATGTTCCCTCCCTCCTTCATGCTCCCTGCCTCCCTCCCTCCCTCCTTCATGTTCCCTCCCTCCCTCCTTCATGTTCCCTCCCTCCCTCCTTCATGCTCCCTCCCTCCCTCCCTCCCTCCCTCCCTCCCTCCCTCCCTCCTTCATGCTCCCTCCCTCCCTCCCTCCCTCCCTCCCTCCTTCATGCTCCCTCCCTCCCTCCCTCCCTCCTTCATGCTCCCTTCCTCCCTCCCTCCCTCCCTCCTTCATGCTCCCTCCCTCCCTCCCTCCCTCCCTCCCTCCCTCCCTCCTTCATGCTCCCTCCCTCCCTCCCTCCCTCCCTCCTTCATGCTCCCTCCCTCCCTCCCTCCCTCCCTCCTTCATGCTCCCTTCCTCCCTCCCTCCCTCCTTCATGCTCCCTCCCTCCCTCCCTCCCTCCCTCCCTCCCTCCCTCCTTCATGCTCCCTCCCTCCCTCCCTCCCTCCCTCCCTCCTTCATGCTCCCTCCCTCCCTCCCTCCCTCCCTCCTTCATGCTCCCTCCCTCCCTCCCTCCCTCCTTCATGCTCCCTCCCTCCCTCCCTCCCTCCCTCCTTCATGCTCCCTCCCTCCCTCCCTCCCTCCCTCCTTCATGCTCCCTCCTTCATGCTCCCTCCCTCCCTCCCTCCCTCCCTCCCTCCCTCCCTCCTTCATGCTCCCTCCCTCCCTCCCTCCCTCCTTCATGCTCCCTTCCTCCCTCCCTCCCTCCTTCATGCTCCCTTCCTTCCTCCCTCCCTCCCTCCTTCATGCTCCCTTCCTCCCTCCCTCCCTCCCTCCTTCATGCTCCCTCCCTCCCTCCCTCCCTCCTTCATGCTCCCTCCCTCCCTCCCTCCCTCCCTCCTTCATGCTCCCTCCCTCCCTCCCTCCCTCCCTCCTTCATGCTCCCTCCTTCATGCTCCCTCCCTCCCTCCCTCCCTCCCTCCCTCCTTCATGCTCCCTCCCTCCCTCCCTCCTTCATGCTCCCTTCCTCCCTCCCTCCCTCCTTCATGCTCCCTTCCTTCCTCCCTCCCTCCCTCCTTCATGCTCCCTTCCTCCCTCCCTCCCTCCCTCCCTCCCTCCTTCATGCTCCCTTCCTCCCTCCCTCCCTCCTTCATGCTCCCTTCCTTCCTCCCTCCCTCCCTCCTTCATGCTCCCTTCCTCCCTCCCTCCCTCCCTCCTTCATGCTCCCGTCTGTTTTCCTTCCTCATTTCTTCGCCACGCCGCCTCATTCATTTCGTCCCAGGTCATCATATCACAACGGCACACTCACGCTTCACCTCCTCTTCCTCTTCCTCCTCTTCTTCCTCTTCGTCCTCTTCGTGCTCTTCTTCTTCTTCCCCGGCAACCTTGTGTGTGTGTGTCTGTGTGTGTATATGTATATGTATATATATATATATATATATATATATATATATATATATATATATATATATATGTAGTGATGGTGTAACTCTGCACGTTACTCAAACTGGTCAGAGTTGGAACCTTTTGGGGACTAAGAAGTCCTTGAGCAAGGCATTGACAGGTTCTCAGTGGCTGTTGCTGCTCTGTGTGTGTGTGTGTGTGTGTGTGTGTGTGTGTGTGTGTGTGTGTGTGTGTGTGTGTGTGTGTGTGTGTGTGTGTGTGTGTGTGTGTGTGTGTGTGTGTGTGTGTGTGTGTGTGTGTGTGTGTGTGTGTGTGTGTGTGTCGTAAAGGAGGCTGATAGAGCACCGGATAACCTTTAGGGCCAAACATCAAGCTCTCATGCGCCGGGGAAAGGGATATGAAGTATTTCTCTTGACATTTTTTATGTATTTTTCATGTTCTTTGAGGCAGGAAACTACGAGCTCTCTGCTGGTTCATGCAGGAGTGTAAAAGGCCTGTCGGGGCTCCATGGCGGGGCCCTGAACTCGTCCTCTTGCTTCCTTCTGGGAGGAGCCTGTCGGGGCTCCATGGCGGGGCCCTGAACTCGTCCTCTTGCTTCCTTCTGGGAGGAGCCTGTCGGGGCTCCATGGCGGGGCCCTGAACTCGTCCTCATGCTTCCTTCTGGGAGGAGCCTGTCGGGGCTCCATGGCGGGGCCCTGAACTCGTCCTCTTGCTTCCTTCTGGGAGGAGCCTGTCGGGGCTCCATGGCGGGGCCCTGAACTCGTCTTCATGCTTCCTTCTGGGAGGAGCCTGTCGGGGCTCCATGGCGGGGCCCTGAACTCGTCTTCATGCTTCCTTCTGGGAGGAGCCTGTCGGGGCTCCATGGCGGGGCCCTGAACTCGTCCTCGTGCTTCCTTCTGGGAGGAGCCTGTCGGGGCTCCATGGCGGGGCCCTGAACTCATCCTCGTGCTTCCTTCTGGGAGGAGCCTGTCGGGGCTCCATGGCGGGGCCCTGAACTCGTCCTCGTGCTTCCTTCTGGGAGGAGCCTGTCGGGGCTCCATGGCGGGGCCCTGAACTCATCCTCGTGCTTCCTTCTGGGAGGAGCCTGTCGGGGGTAAAAGTACCTTTTAAAATGAGATGCAGTGTCACCTCTTCTTCCTCTTCTTCTTCTTCTTCCTCATTGCATCGGCCTCAGATCAGGAAAGCCATCGTCCTTCTGCTTCTTCATTTGGTAATTCACAGAGCAATTATGACAGCTGATGAGATTACTGCCAGACAACTCACTTGTCCTTCATCATCTCTGAGATTTAATTTGCAACGCATGTCAAGAGGCAATTGGCTTGAAGTTTGGAGGCTGTGGAGCTCTGTGACCACATTGGATTGAACACTGCTCAGGGGGGGGGGGGGGTACATGCCATCCACGCGTTCAGGGTTATTCGGGGTCTTTTTCCGTCGCTCGCGGTGGACGTTGTTTCCTGTTGTAAAGGGAAATGAGACCAATTATCTCGGTGGATTGAATTGTAAATAATAATTTTCAAGCTCAGAAACGAGCTGCTGTCGTCCGATGGAGAGAACGGGTCGAGTAGGAGGAGAACGAGGTCCTGTGTGTGTGTGTGTGTGTGTGTGTGTGTGTGTGTGTGTGTGTATGTGTGTGTGTGTGTGTGCGCCCCCCCCGCCCCCCCCCCCGGTGCTGCCTGTGTGCTGGTTAGAGCATTAATGATGTGTCTAGGGAGCACTGCCTCTACATAATTTATCAACCAGGATTTATTAGCCGCAGAATTAACTTGTAGGAGCCCAGGATGCATTCGTCCATGTTTTATTTTGTATTCTCAGATTCATGTTTGGACGCTCCCCTGTGCTCCATTTCTCCCCATCAGCCTCCTGCTACGGGGACGTCCCAGTGCTGTAATTGGCCACGTTATTTTAATTTGAGTCCACTTTGAATTACAATTCGTGTGTGTGTGCTGTTCCTCGTAGCAGACACCTCTGCCCTTTATTTCGGCACAATGCATTAATGACATAAGAAACATGGATCTGAACTCTGAAGCGCCTAAAGAAGCTTCTGACCCCTCAGCTGTTGTCCTGGACAAACACAAATGTGCTTGTAGATCGGAAAATGTCATCTGAATGATGTGTATTTGTGTTTATCTTGATCTTAACCCCTCGGTTGTGTTTCTCCCAGATCTCCGAGATGGGGAAGGACTCCCTCCCCGCCTGGCTGCACTGGGACGCCAGCAGCAGAGTCCTGCAGGGTCTTCCTTTGGAGGAGGACAAAGGCGTCCATTACATCTCGGTATCCATCTCCAACCACTCCAGGTCCTCCTCGTCTTCAGAGGCGTTCTCCATCGAGGTGCACCCTGAAGATCATCTGGACGCAGACGCAGCCCAGCTGGCCTCCAACCAGGCCTCCAGTGAAGATGACGTCCAGCCGTTCATGTGTAGCAACGAGCGGCCGATCACACTGCTGACAGTCATCCTGGATGCCGACTTGACCAAGATGAGCTCGCAGCAGAGGGTGGAGCTCCTGGATGAAATGAGGAGCTTCTCCGGCGTGGAGCTCCAGCACATGAAGATCCTCCCTGTGGTCAACAACAGGCTGTTCGACATGTCTGCATTCATGGCCGGGCCGGGGAACGCCAAAAAGGTGAGAATTGAGAATGCATGCTCATGACTAGGCGGTCTTTGACCAAAGAAAGGATGTGAAGGAGTTTCTCCCCAAAGAATCCTGCAAAAGCACCACATTGAATCAGTGGTGCTCATCAGCTTCTTGGAAATAAGTCATTAAGCGTGAAAAATTACTCATTGATAAAAAAGATTCTTAGCAGCCAATTAGTCAACAAGTTGAGCGCATGAGTATATAGTTTTGGGGATAAAGTAAATTGTCATTGTCTCCTTAGGTGGTGGAGAACGGCGCTCTGCTGTCCTGGAAGCTAGGCTGTTCACTGGACCAGAGCTCAGTCCCAAACATCCACAGTGTCCAGGGTCCTGCAAAGGAAGGGACCATGTCCGCCAAGCTGGGCTACCCTGTGGTGGGGTGGCACATTGCCAACAAGAAACCCCATGTCCCGAAGCGGGTGAGGCGCCAATTAAACAACACTCCGACACCGGTGCTGGCGGTGCTTCCTCCAACAACCGTAGTGGAGCCTCCGGTGAGGATTATCCCAACCATCTCCTCTCCTTCTATTGCTGCACCAACCGAAAGCTCTGCTCCCCCTGTGAGAGGCCCCGTCCCCATACCAGGCAAGCCTACGATCAGAGTCCGGGACCCTATTGCCCACACCCCAACCCAGGTTCCGCCTCAACCAACAAGGGTAGTGGAGACCACCAGCACCATTTCTATCCAGCCAACCATCACTAGGCCTACGTATGTAGAGGCCACCGCTACACCACCTGCACCCACTAGAAGACCTACTAAGAAACCTAAGAGACCCAAAACCACACCGATGCCCAGAGAACCAAAGACCTCCACAGCCAAGCCGTCCAGACGCACCACAACGCCGCCTGCCGTCATCCCGGACCCATACAACGAGAAACCTGTGCTGCGAAACCCCATCGACCAGGTCAGTGCATTGGTTGGCACCTATTTCGAGGTCAAGATCCCATCTGATACATTCTTTGACAAAGAGGACGGGACAACTGACAAGCTGCGTCTAACTTTGAGACAGAACCACAATGAAGTGGTAGGAGAGGGCTCCTGGATCCAGTTCAACACCACCAGCCAACTTCTCTATGGCCTACCTGATGTCCAACATGTGGGGAAACATGAATACTTCATGCATGCGACTGACAAAGGTGGCCTGAATGCTATCGACGCTTTTGAGGTCCGCGTGACCCGCTGGCCCATCAACGACAAGACCCCTGTGATCTTCACGGCCCGATTCGAAGGTGACCCGCATTCGATAACAAATGACATCCACAAGAAGATCCTTTTGGTCAAAAAGCTGGCCTATGCACTTGGAGATCGCAACAGCAGTACAGTCAGTCTACGTAACATCAGCAAAGGGTCGATTCTGGTGGAGTGGACCAACACCAGCCTCCCGCAGCACCCGTGTCCGAAAGAGCAGCTCACAGTCATGAGTCGGACGCTCGCCAGTGCTGACGGAAAACCCTCACAGACTTTCAGGCACTCTCTGGAGCCAGAATTCAGACCACTGAACGTCATGGCCAAGGGTCGGGCGAGCTGCAGAACATATTCCTTCATCCCACCCGGAGACATTGATATACCACAACCTCCAGCAGTCACGCCGGCTCTGGGAACAGGCCGGCAAAGCACCGATGACGTCTATCTCCACACGGTCATTCCCGCCGTGGTGGTGGCGGCCATCTTGTTAATAGCGGGCATCATTGCGATGATCTGCTACAGGAAGAAGCGAAAGGGCAAGTTGACCATCGAGGACCAGGCCACCTTCATCAAAAAAGGTGTGCCGATTATCTTTGCGGATGAACTTGATGACTCAAAGCCGCCTCCGTCTTCCAGTATGCCCTTGATTCTACAGGAAGAGAAGCCCCCACTCCCACCCCCCGAGTACCCCAACATGGCCTCGCCAGAGACCACTCCCCTCAACCAGGAGCTGCTGGGGGAGTACACAGCCCTGCGGGACGAGGACCCCAACGCACCTCCCTACCAGCCGCCACCTCCCTTCACCACTCCCATGGAGGGCAAGGGCTCCCGTCCCAAGAACATGACTCCCTACAGATCTCCACCTCCCTACGTGCCCCCCTAAGACTTGTTCCACCCTCCCCTCGTAGGGTGAAGGGAGAGGATGCCTGAGGAACTGTGGCAGTTTCCATTCTGGTGTTTGTCTGTCTGGACATTTACAGGGAGCGATGACAAGAGGTGCTAAAGTACAAAACAGCTACAGGGGACTTTGGTTTGGGAAGGGGGCCGTAAAGAGCCGGGAGGGGGTTTTACAGTAGGCGGGATGGTTTGTTGAAACAGCTGGGAGGGACTACTGGTTTAGTGGTAGCCCAGCTGCCACCGCGGCCTAAGACAAACTAATTCTCGTCACATTGGCTTTTGGATCGACCGGTTGGTCAGAAGCGACGATCTTAGATGTGATCTCTCCTCTTCTGATTTAAAATACAGGCTTTTATTTTAGTAGTTCACCATTATCCCAAGGTTATTATTCTTCTTCTTTTCTGGACTGAATTGTTTGCCTAACAACTCTTCTTTTGCGTTGCTTTTAAAATGATACGATGAGACAGTGAACTGCCACCAGACCGCTGCAGGCAACAACTCGTGTTTTTTAATAATGAGAGTGAGATTCTCTGAATATGAAAAAAAAAGCTATCATAAGGATCGTGAATCACCTCTGCAGATGACACAAGAGAAAGGGAGGCCGAGGTGTGTGTGTGTGTGTGTGTGTTTATTCAGATTCAATACGGTTTGCCTTTTAACACTAGCTGTCTGTTTCTATTCTTATTCACAACGTCTAGTAAAGAGGAGAATAACAAGGTAGCCTGAAAAAAGATTTAGAGATGAATAATAAATAATTTGTTTGCTTCATTGGTTTTAAAGTTCACTGTATATCTGGAAGATGTTCTGATAGATTGTGTTATATTTTTTTGGTGGTGGAAGAAAGCGGGACTGGCTCGCTAAAATAACCTGAAGGAGCTCTTTATTCCTGTTTTTCAAATAACAATATAGAACTATTACAGTCCATTAGATGACGATCCAACCCTCCTCTCAGTGACCTCAATAAGGCGTCATAAAACTGTGGTTTGATGATTATCTAACTAACTTGTAAAGGCAGTTTGGTGTCGATTTGGAGGTCAAATGTGTAGTTTTATGCAGATGATGGTGACCTTTATTGGGCGACGCCGTGACCCCGAGGTCAACAACACTAAGACGTAAAAGCCAAATGCCACGTCGGCCCTTTTTTCTACACGCAAACCTCCAACGGGCGCGAAGCAGGAACAAGAGACTCCTCCAGCTTATTTTGGACCGGGGATAATTATTTTTTTATGTAACAAGGCGGTTCTTCTCCCCAGGCGGAGGAGGAACCGTGGAGACTGTCCCCACGTGGGATTGTACAGATACTCACATTTTAGAGGTCACAGAGGTCACAGAGAGGTCAGAGTTCAGGAAGGAGAAGAGGGAACCTTGAATCTCCAGCAAATTAGCTCACTGAACAAAACGCTCACCGAAAATCTCCTTCTAATTTTTTTACAAAGTTTTTGATACAGCCTCATTGTTTTTGATTATTAAAAGAAAACATGATTAATGATTAGTCTTCTGTGATTTGTAAAATCTTAGCCTAGAAGTTCAAATATGATTCAATTATGTACACTTTTATTTCTTTTTCATGGGTCACATTTTCAAGTGTTTTTTTGTTCAGTTTTTTTTTGTTGTGTGTGTTTGAATATCGATAATGTATACAAAGACGGACATATTTTATGTAATCACACATTTTATTTTCATGTCCTTTTTATGTTTGCTCCTGATTTTCGACTGAACGTGACCCTTTGCAATAATAATGTACGCAGTCCTCTGACTCGTCATGATATTGATGGTTTTTTGCAGGATGCCTTTTGATGGCTTTTTTGCTTCTCAAGTGTGCATTGTCATAATAAAACCAACTGGTACGATTTAAACATCAGAACAAACAACCTCCTTCATTCATTATCTGGTTTTCACTTGACTGTCACTATGTCACTATGACTGGTTTCTGATCGCTGTCACGTTCCTTCTCCTCCCGCTGAGCCTTGAATTGATCAATCACTTCGCTGCCTAGCAACCGTCAGCGGCCTCCGGGCTAACGAAGCTTCCCTTTTGTACTAAATGGTTCTGCTGTTGAAGGACGCGTTGGCCGATGCGGTTTGAAAGCTTGGATGTTAGCATCCATTGCTCAGATTATTGATTCCATGTAAACAATTTGCTGGCATCTGTTGCACGTCCTGTGATAATTCGTGGTCGGGGTTTAATTTGGAAGCGGGGGAGGTGTTTGATGATGATGATGATGATGATGAGGGGGCGTTTCCCAAGATGCCGCTAGTTGCTAAAATTGATAAATGGATCTCGGCGATGACGCAGATTAATGGAGGACGGCTCCTGCTTTGATTTAGACGATGGGAGGAAGTCAAGGTCCCCGTCTTTCAAACGGAAGCTGCTGATTGGCTCATTTCAGACGTAAAAGGGGATCAATCAACACGTCTTGAAAATAGGATTCTAAGTAAATACGCATATTTTGTCTTCATGATATTTTGCCCGGCTCTCTGCCGTTCAGTCACTTCAGGATCGACAAGCCTCAAGTCTCATCTCAAATGTGCTGGGAAAAAAAATGTGATTGGAGGATTCTGGACGATTATAGATGTGCTGAGGCTGCATTTTTTCCGGGGGCCTTAATCAGTCGCCTTCAAACTAGCAGACAAGCTCAATCTATCACGGGAGGTTTGCCGAGAGTGATTTGTGGGGCCTCTTCGCCTGGATCCTCCAGGAGCGTCGCACAATGGATGAACCGGTCCAAGCCCGACCGCGAGTCCCTTTTATGTTCTCGGTACACAACGGACGATGGCAGCTGATGTCACAGTTAATAAAAGGCTTAATTAGAAGTGCAACGTTTATGCACGGCCCTCGTGAAGCCTCAGAATAGCTGAACTGTACTTGATGAATAGGAGGACTTCTCAGAATAGAATAGCATCCATTGAATGACTCCATGTTCCAGAGCAGTGCTGCAGGCTGTTGACCTGAGACATCCTATAATACAATAACTCCTCCTCTTAATGTGAGTGAAGTGGTGAAGTTTCATGTGATGATATTGAATGAATTCAGATTCTTTGGAAACAACGAGACTTTTTAAATAGTTTTTAAATATTGGTTTAATTTTCACAAACAAAGTGTAAATTCACGAGCGGTTGACTCGGTTTGACAAGCTTGAGCAGCGCTGGCCTGTGATTGGTTCTCAGGAGCGTGACAGACTTTATGTCGTTCAGCTGTTTTTGCTCTTGTGGACGCCGTGCGCGTGCATGGTTTGAGGAATCCCCGTCTTCCTCTTTGTTCTGCAGGTTGATGAACACCTGGTCCACAGGTCACCTGTCGGGTCCGTAAGAACACAAAGAGTCTGATGGTTTGGGCTTTAAATTGAAAATGACGATCCATCCAGAAGAAAGTCATTCAGAAACAATTCAGCGTCCATTATCGGACAACCACGAGGCCTCCGGGCGCCGGCGGGGTGTCTCCACCCGGCACAGGAGCACGGCTCCGCTCAGCAGAGGTCAAGCCCAGAGGTCACGCCCAGAGGTCAACCCCAGAGGTCAACCCCAGAGGTCAACCCCAGAGGTCAACCCCAGAGGTCAAGCCCAGAGGTCAACCCCAGAGGTCAAGCCCAGAGGTCAACCCCAGAGTTGAGTGCATCCAGTAGTCCATGTAACAAACGTGGGGCGTTCACACCAAAAAAGTCCTTCAGCGACGGCTTCACACCGTTTAACGACCTTTGACCTTCAAAGAGCGCCGCCAACAGATCGCACCATGCAACTTCAGTTTAGGACCTAAATTCGGTCAATTACCTTTTCTGTATTGCAAGTTTTCAGAAATTGTATGTATACATATGCAAATCAGTCATTATTAGTCTTATTAAATATGTGCAATGTTCAGACATTTCCAGAACATAAATCTGAACATTGCATGAAGCCAGCTGAAACATCCTAGTTTCATGTTGTTGACAAATGTTTTAGTAATAACATGTTCTATGAATGTCAAACAAACAATTATGATTGTTACACATTCAGTTCATCCAGATCATCTTCACAAATGAACTTGATTGATGTTTGAAGTGTGAACTGAGAAGCTAGTGGTCACATGACGTCTCCTAAACTTGAGGAGGACTCGTGTCCTAGTGAGGACGCTTTGTCGTCTCCTTTAGACTCTAGGATTCACCAGAGGGGCGTTCACTGACGTGTTTTATAAATCAGACAACTAAACGTTGTTCAGCTCATGTTAAAGCACCAGTCAGAATGCCGACCCCTTCAGGTTCGAGGGTATAGAGTCGGCTTTGTGCAGTTCGTAATAAAAGAACCGCTTTTACTCAACGGAAATGACCCCGGATGTTTTCCTATGAATTTCCATACGAACCACAAACATTGTTGACCCACTTATGGAGAGTTATGGTAATGACACAAACATATTTTCTGAAATAGTAATTGAGGTAATATCACAAAGGAATAGTGTGAAAAGCAGCTGCCATTGAAACACATTCACCTCGTCTTCTAGAGGCTGAACCAGAACGGAGACTTTCATGTTCTAACTATGTTGAAATACCAGAATGCAGCTTTAACACATGAAGCATAGACTTCTATACAACCAGAGGAGTCGCCCCCTGGTGGTCAGGAGAGAGAATGCAGCTTTAACACATGAAGCGTAGACTTCTATACAACCAGAGGAGTCGCCCCCTGGTGGTCAGGAGAGAGAATGCAGCTTTAACACATGAAGCGTAGACTTCTATACAACCAGAGGAGTCGCCCCCTGGTGGTCAGGAGAGAGAATGCAGCTTTAACACATGAAGCGTAGACTTCTATACAACCAGAGGAGTCGCCCCCTGGTGGTCAGGAGAGAGAATGCAGCTTTAACACATGAAGCATAGACTTCTATACAACCAGAGGAGTCGCCCCCTGGTGGTCAGGAGAGAGAATGCAGCTTTAACACATGAAGCGTAGACTTCTATACAACCAGAGGAGTCGCCCCCTGGTGGTCAGGAGAGAGAATGCAGCTTTAACACATGAAGCAGAGACTTCTATACAACCAGAGGAGTCGCTCCCTGGTGATCAGGAGAGAGAATGCAGCTTTAACACATGAAGCATAGACTTCTATACAACCAGAGGAGTCGCCCCCTGGTGGTCAGGAGAGAGAATTAAGCTTTAACACATGAAGCATAGACTTCTATACAACCAGAGGAGTCGCCCCCTGGTGGTCAGGGGAGAGAATGAAGCTTTAACACATGAAGCATAGACTTCTATACAACCAGAGGAGTCGCCCCCTGGTGGTCAGGAGAGAGAATGAAGCTTTAACACATGAAGCATAGACTTCTATACAACCAGAGGAGTCGCCCCCTGGTGGTCAGGAGAGAGAATGAAGCTTTAACACATGAAGCATAGACTTCTATACAACCAGAGGACTTGCTTTGCTGCACTTTAACACCCGATGACACGTTCCTGTTTAGAGAAGAGGAGTTTCCCTCGGTAACTGGCGGTGTGTCTTCTCCGGTTTGTGACTTGTGGACAGACTCACTCACAAGGCGCCACACTCGTCTGATTTTCAGCTCTTTTAATAGAACGGACTCTACTCCAATCACTCATCCTGTCACCATGAGTGTTGTTGACCTTGTATCCTCCAGCAGAGGTGTGTGAATGTCTCTCTCTCTTGTTTCTCACCCTCTCCCAGCTCACACGCCCCTCCATTGCTTTTACAAACCACATAATGAGTTCTTCTCTGCTTTTTTACTGAAACACGTCTCCTTCTTCCCCCTAATTGGTCTGAAACGCAATGTGTGTGTGTGTGTGTGTGTGTGTGTGTGTGTGTGTGTGTGTGGATTTTGAGAATGCCAGGGGATTCTTTACTAAGTAAAAATAGAAATACACCAGTGTAGAAATACTGGGTTATGAGCAAAAGTCCTGCATTAAAATGTTTACATCCATCATCTTTAACCACTAATCCTGTTCAGGGTCACCAGGGGGGGGGGGGCAGCCTACTCAATGACTTCATGTATCTGAACCGATAATACATCGATTGTACTTCAGTTCTGTATTTAGGCCGAGTTACATTCCACCACTGATATGAATGGATTATAAAAAATAATGTAATTATTATGGATTAAGATTAATTAAGCATTATTATGTTATGTGGGTTAGTGGTTAGCATGTCATTTCTACTAACAGGTGCTACGTGTAGCTAGCATGCTAAATGCTAAAAGTGCCGGTGACTTCCTGTCACAGGTTGTATGATTGACAGCTCGTCAGGCGGCCATGTGGACAGGTTCATGGACCATTTACAGCCTCACTTGGTTCATTCGGGGCTCTGTAGTGTGAGTTATCTGCATAGACGTGATAATGCAAAAGCCAAAATATTTGCTTTTATTTTAGTATTATTGCTTCCGAACGGACCTGTTTAATAATGCTAGCTATGTTCATTCCCCATACATGCCGTCATGAACATTATTATGGGGTATCAGTCATCGCACATACAATACAATACGCCATGCCACACACACATCAGGGGGAGAAGATTAAAGATGCCGAGCTCCGTCTCTTTATTCGTGATGTAGAAGCTCACACGACCCGAGAGGCATTGAATGCAACCTTACCACTCTGCATATTGATGGGAAATAAATAGCCCAGCACGCACACAGAGCTGTTTGAAGAATGAATCGCATATTGATACCTGTGAAATAGCTCCAGCACATTGTGACATCAATAGCTCATCTGGTTCACGAGCTGCTGAAAGGAAAGAAGATCTTTCTGTTCTCGTTCTACAACCATGGTTACGAACACCGATCGATTAACCTTCACACCACCGACCTTCACAACAGTTCAATGAACACATGTTATTACTTCCTCCTCTCCCCTGGACCACAATAACTATAGCAAAATATTGAGGACAAAAGATTTGAGAGCTGCTTAGTCCACAAGTCGACATTTGAGAGCACAAATCGCGGAACCAGAACCGGATTTGAGGACACGATCCAGATCAGGCTAAGACTCGGTTCTAATTCTGCTCTCTCACATTTCTGCTGTTTAGGCTGTTGGTGCCAAAGACTGTGAATAAGAAGTGGGCGGTTTGAAGCTTTGGATGAGACCTGTCAATCACTTTGTAGCCCCGCCCTAAAGTATAGCCAGCTTCATGGTCTATTTGAATCAGGTGGCAAACTCTGATTCTGCCGCGTGAAGCCGATGCGGAAGTGTCTTGAAACCTACATTCTCTCTTTTAACCACCAGGGGGCGACTCCTCTGGTTGTATAGAAGGCTATGCTTCATGTGTTAAAGCTGCATTCTCTCTACTGACCACCAGGGGGCGACTCCTCTGGTTGTATAGAAGTCTATGCTTCGTGTGTTAAAGCTGCATTCTCTCTACTGACCACCAGGGGCGACTCCTCTGGTTGTATAGAAGTCTATACTTCGTGTGTTAAAGCTGCATTCTCTCTACTGACCACCAGGGGGCGACTCCTCTGGTTGTATAGAAGTATATGCTTCATGTCTTAAAGCTGCATTCTCTCTACTGACCACCAGGGGGCGACTCCTCTGGTTGTATAGAAGTCTATGCTTCATGTGTTGAAGTTGCATTCTCTCTACTGACCACAAGGGGGCGACTCCTCTGGTTGTATAGAAGTCTATGCTTCATGTCTTAAAGCTGCATTCTCTCTCCTGACCACCAGGGGGCGACTCCTGGTGAAGACAGGAAGCATAGGCATAATGTTTCTATTCAAATCAGATTTCCATCCTTCTTTTCCAAAAAGAAGGTAGAATACGTCGTGCAGGCTACGCAACAATATTTCAAAAGCAATTTTCACACATTTTACTTTAGCGTTGGCTTCACTTTCAGAACCGGAGGTCGATCCCTGAGCCAAGCTAGCTAGCAGCGTTGAGCTAAAAGCTATCGTCAGCATGCTAATGTACGGACGTGAACAGGGCATGGAAGAAGTCGACTCAGAAGTTGATCTTTCCAGTATTTATTTCTGCAGAAGACAATAAAAACACACACATTGCCTTCTGGTCTGTCTTGCTGCACATCAGCTTCCTAGACACGTAAAACAGGATTTATAATAGGTAAAGTATACATCAGAGCGACCGGATGTAGCTCATACAAACGGCGCCAAATGAAACATAAACTTCTACCGTCTAAAATAATGACACTACAGCTGAACACCGTGATCGTACTAACGACCATTACCCGCGTGTAGCAAACGGTTACATTTTTTAAAAGAATATAACAAAATAGTGCGACATCATTTCCCCCACAACTTACCACGAATAGTATTAAAACTTTTGTGAAGGAAAGACGGACTACGGAAGCCTAGGAGGCAAAGAAGAGGTGAAACGCAATTTCCAC
>NC_046970.1:27220222-27227722 GCF_009769545.1 Cyclopterus lumpus | reverse complement strand
TGAGGCGGAGCCGGTGTGATGCCGTGTCAGAGCTTTACAGCTGCGTGTTGTTCGCCATCCACTTTGTTAAACAACCACAATTATGAAGCTTAAAAGGGGGTTGCATTGAAAAAGAAGGACTAAAGTAAAATCATTTTGTAAATGTTCCCTTTTAGCTACCGACTGTTTCCTGGTTCCCTAAAGCTCACCAGGAGCTCTGCTGGCTGTGACTGAAGGAGACTTCTGCAGTTAGCATGACAGTGGAATTGGTCAGCTAGCTCGCTAACTACCCACTAAATACTAAAAGAATCTAAACTTAGTCCACGTTCAGGGTCCCTGGAGGTCTCTGCTCTGAACACACATTTAACTTGAAGCATCGTGACCTTTGTGACCTTTGTGGGGATCTTCTCCGTCGTGTCCCTCGTCTTCCTCTCCAGCCTTCCTTGCTCTGTACACTGGTTCCCCTGAGGACTCTTCCTCGTGGAGGGGTCGGGATCAGAGGGGCTCGAGCCAGGAAGAGGCAACATTTGTCATTTTTTTAGGGGAGGGGAAGAGAAGAATAAGGAAAGAATGGAGGATGAATACTTTCCTGTGTCAAGGTTTTGTATCTGTCCTTTTCTATCATGAGTCAGGGGGGGGAGGGGGGGGGGCTGAGTCAGAGGGGGGGGGGGGGGGGGGGGGGGGCGGGGGGGGGGGGGGGGGGGGGTGGGGGGGGCTGGAGTCACCCCTCGGACTTCTAACTCCAGGGGACGAGATGTAAAAAACAACAAACCTGAATCACAGAATCAAATCGTGGCTTTTAATGCATAACAGCGTCTGTAGGTCACTTATTGGTAACACGTTAAAATATGACAATATTACAATGTGAGCCACATGGCCGATGGAAAGAGTTTTCACTCTAAAATTATAAATAAAGACCAAAGTATTAAAACATTAATACAGCACTGCTGCGGGAACGAGTTTGGCTTTGATTTTAAGGTCATATTTCAAGTAAGTA
This sequence comes from Cyclopterus lumpus, assembly GCF_009769545.1. Classification (NCBI taxonomy): domain Eukaryota; kingdom Metazoa; phylum Chordata; class Actinopteri; order Perciformes; family Cyclopteridae; genus Cyclopterus; species Cyclopterus lumpus. The sequence goes on along the minus strand of NC_046970.1, from coordinate 27,226,746 downwards.
TAGTTTGTATTTTATTATTATTTTGTCTTGATTCGTAAAGATCAACAGATCGTTGGTTTATGCTCTGACATTGTATAATTTGTGATATTGTTTTGGTTAATGTATCACACAAAAGTCCAGTTGTATTAATTGTAAAACATGAACGAATACATATCTTAACACTTATTTTATGGTGTTTCTACTGGTGAGATTTAAAATATTGCCAAATTGTCTCCATTTAGCCCGATTGCTACTGAGCATGTGCAGCTCTCAGCAGAGATGAGAAAGACGACTATTGGTTGGATCAGTTTTTTGGGATCAGAGTTGCACATGCTCAGTAGCGACCAGGAAGGATGTACTGGTGAGGAACAGGAAGTGGCACGGGATGCTGTGGTTCCTGTGATCAAAATGGTCAAATATCGTGATATTCATCAGTGCAGATGCAAAAATGCCAAAATAAATAATAATGAAAAAAGTGTCAATTTCCCCACGTTAAAAAAGTTGTCTTCACAGGAAAACTACATTTAGGAAATGACACGATTTTTAATTTTTAATTTAGTGTGTTTCTAGGTTTATTTTGAATTCCCCGACCTCACTTCACTCCTGTCTTTGCTTTTTGTGATGTTGGCCCCGCCCCCCAGTGTGTCTAAACCATCTTTTTGTGGACAGTTTCTGCATGCGAGAATAAATGAAATGAAAACACTGTCGAGACTTCACTTAGCAATTCAACGGCCAGCAAAAAAGAAAAGTAATAGATCTGGTTTCTCTGAACATATTCAGATATAATGGTTGTGCCGGCCGGAATGGAGTTGGCAGACCGGCGGCTTTCTGCTCTTCTTCTTCTGAGTGTAAAGGTCACGAGAGACGGAGAGGTTTACAGGCCAATGACGAGCAGAGCTTCTGGACTCATCTGTCAGAACGGAGATCTGACAACATCAGAACAGACGGGAAGTTTAGGGGATTTATGTTTTTCATTATGCTACGTGTGGACGATGAAGACGAGTCTCTCTTCGTCTAGAGCTCCAACCCTCTCAGCGGCTGAACTCGACAAACAATTCACGCATTCTGATGTGAGCTATAATTATTTCCTTTTTTTTTAAAAAGTATCATTATATAAGATTTAAATGACATCTTTCATGAAAAATATTGAAATGCTAGATCAAAACATACAACAAACATATATTAAAAGAAGATTTATTTGAATGAAGACCTCCTAAATATTCAAACTTAAAGTTCCATCCCACATAAAATAAACAAATAACCCGGCTAAATCAAAACCGAAAAACCAAAACTACTCAAAACAGACAACAATCCAATAGAGGGTCTGGCCCCACCCACTTAGAGGCACAACAATTATAATAATAATGTTTATGAATAATACAAATTGTCATTGTGTTTTGGAAATATGGAATATACCCAGTAATATTTGTAAAATAGGATATGTGCGCAAAATCTATGCTTTTCCTCTCCGCCTGTCTGCATGTCTCAGCTGCAGCTGGGGCCGAATCATTTTGGCCCAAAAGAGGCGGGTCTAAGAAGCAGTTTAGCCAATTACTGATTAAAGATATAAATGAGGTGATACACAATTTAGCCAATCCGCTTCTTAAATAGATTCAGCTTTGGGCCAAAGTCGTCTGGTCCAAAAGCTGCACGATCTCATCAGGAGTTTTTAAAGACATGACAGCGAGCGCGAGAACTTCTCTTCCAAGAAGATCCGCCTGATAAATCTTTCCTCCAAGACCCGTTTGAGAGAAGAACTTTGGCGGAGAAACTACATGTAGAACAACTGGACCCAAATCAACCGGAATTAAGAAGACAACAGACTGACTGAAAGGGAAGCAGCACAGGAAGCTTCTGTAGAGACCGGTACACCAAGAAGGTTTGGAAGCTTCTGTAGAGACCGGTACACCAGGAAGGTCTGGAAGCTTCTGTAGAGACCGGTACACCAGAAGGTTTAGAAGCTTCTGTAGAGACCGGTACACCAGGAAGGTCTGGAAGCTTCTGTAGAGACCGGTACACCAGGAAGGTCTGGAAGCTTCTGTAGAGACTGGTACACCAGAAGGTCTGGAAGCTTCTGTAGAGACTGGTACACCAGGAAGGTCTGGAAGCTTCTGTAGAGACCGGTACACCAAGAAGATCTGGAAGCTTCTGTAGAGACCGGTACACCAGGAAGGTTTAGAAGCTTCTGTAGAGACCGGTACACCAGGAAGGTCAGGAAGCTTCTGTAGAGACTGGTACACCAGGAAGGTTTAGAAGCTTCTGTAGAGACCGGTACACCAGAAAGGTTTGGAAGCTTCTATAGAGACCGGTACACCAGAAGGTTTGGAAGCTTCTGTAGAGACCGGTACACCAGAAGGTCTGGAAGCTTCTGTAGAGACTGGTACACCGGAAGGTTTAGAAGCTTCTGTAGAGACCGGTACACCAGAAGGTTTGGAAGCTTCTGTAGTGACCGGTACACCCGGAAGGTTTGGAAGCTTCTGTAGAGACCGGTACACCAAGAAGGTCTGGAAGCTTCTGTAGAGACCGGTACACCAAGAAGGTCTGGAAGCTTCTGTAGAGACCGGTACACCAGGAAGGTTTGGAAGCTTCTATAGAGACCGGTACACCAGGAAGGTTTAGAAGCTTCTATAGAGACCGGTACACCAGGAAGGTCTGGAAGCTTCTGTAGAGACTGGTACACCAGGAAGGTCTGGAAGCTTCTGTAGAGACTGGTACACCAGGAAGGTCTGGAAGCTTCTATAGAGACCGGTACACCAGGAAGGTTTAGAAGCTTCTATAGAGACCGGTACACCAGGAAGGTTTGGAAGCTTCTGTAGAGACCGGTACACCAGGAAGGTTTAGAAGCTTCTATAGAGACCGGTACACCAGGAAGGTCTGGAAGCTTCTATAGAGACCGGTACACCAGGAAGGTTTAGAAGCTTCTATAGAGACCGGTACACCAGGAAGGTCTGGAAGCTTCTGTAGAGACCGGTACACCAGGAAGGTTTGGAAGCTTCTATAGAGACCGGTACACCAGGAAGGTTTAGAAGCTTCTATAGAGACCGGTACACCAGGAAGGTTGGAAGCTTCTGTAGAGACGGTACACCAGGAAGGTCTGGAAGCTTCTGAAGAGACCGGTACACCAGGAAGGTCTGGAAGCTTCTGTAGAGACCGGTACACCAGGAAGGTTTGGAAGCTTCTGAAGAGACCGGTACACCAAGAAGGTTTAGAAGTCTGTAGAGGACCGGTACACCAGGAAGGTCTGGAAGCTTCTGTAGAGACCGGTACACCAGGAAGGTTTAGAAGCTTCTGTAGAGACCGGTACACCAGGAAGGTTAGAAGCTTCTGTAGAGACCGGTACACCAGGAAGGTCTGGAAGCTTCTGTAGAGACCGGTACACCAGGAAGGTTTAGAAGCTTCTGTAGAGACCGGTACACCAGGAAGGTCTGGAAGCTTCTGTAGAGACTGGTACACCAGGAAGGTCTGGAAGCTTCTATAGAGACCGGTACACCAGGAAGGTCTGGAAGCTTCTATAGAGACCGGTACACCAGGAAGGTTTAGAAGCTTCTATAGAGACCGGTACACCAGGAAGGTTTGGAAGCTTCTATAGAGACCGGTACACCAGGAAGGTTTAGAAGCTTCTATAGAGACCGGTACACCAGGAAGGTTTGGAAGCTTCTGTAGAGACTGGTACACCAGGAAGGTCTGGAAGCTTCTGAAGAGACGGTACACCAGGAAGGTCTGGAAGCTTCTGTAGAGACCGGTACACCAGGAAGGTTTGGAAGCTTCTGAAGAGACCGGTACACCAAGAAGGTTTAGAAGCTTCTGTAGAGACCGGTACACCAGGAAGGTCTGGAAGCTTCTGTAGAGACCGGTACACCAGGAAGGTTTAGAAGCTTCTGTAGAGACCGGTACACCAGGAAGGTTTAGAAGCTTCTGTAGAGACCGGTACACCAGGAAGGTCTGGAAGCTTCTGTAGAGACCGGTACACCAGGAAGGTTTAGAAGCTTCTGTAGAGACCGGTACACCAGAAGGTTTGGAAGCTTCTGTAGTGACCGGTACACCCGGAAGGTTTGGAAGCTTCTGTAGAGACCGGTACACCAAGAAGGTCTGGAAGCTTCTGTAGAGACCGGTACACCAAGAAGGTCTGGAAGCTTCTGTAGAGACCGGTACACCAGGAAGGTTTGGAAGCTTCTATAGAGACCGGTACACCAGGAAGGTTTAGAAGCTTCTATAGAGACCGGTACACCAGGAAGGTTTGGAAGCTTCTATAGAGACCGGTACACCAGGAAGGTTTAGAAGCTTCTATAGAGACCGGTACACCAGGAAGGTTTGGAAGCTTCTGTAGAGACTGGTACACCAGGAAGGTCTGGAAGCTTCTGTAGAGACTGGTACACCAGGAAGGTCTGGAAGCTTCTATAGATACCGGTACACCAGGAAGGTTTAGAAGCTTCTATAGAGACCGGTACACCAGGAAGGTTTGGAAGCTTCTATAGAGACCGGTACACCAGGAAGGTTTAGAAGCTTCTATAGAGACCGGTACACCAGGAAGGTTTGGAAGCTTCTGTAGAGACTGGTACACCAGGAAGGTCTGGAAGCTTCTGAAGAGACCGGTACACCAGGAAGGTCTGGAAGCTTCTGTAGAGACCGGTACACCAGGAAGGTTTGGAAGCTTCTGAAGAGACCGGTACACCAAGAAGGTTTAGAAGCTTCTGTAGAGACCGGTACACCAGGAAGGTCTGGAAGCTTCTGTAGAGACCGGTACACCAGGAAGGTTTAGAAGCTTCTGTAGAGACCGGTACACCAGGAAGGTTTAGAAGCTTCTGTAGAGACCGGTACACCAGGAAGGTCTGGAAGCTTCTGTAGAGACCGGTACACCAGGAAGGTTTAGAAGCTTCTGTAGAGACCGGTACACCAGGAAGGTCTGGAAGCTTCTGTAGAGACTGGTACACCAGGAAGGTCTGGAAGCTTCTATAGAGACCGGTACACCAGGAAGGTCTGGAAGCTTCTATAGAGACCGGTACACCAGGAAGGTTTAGAAGCTTCTATAGAGACCGGTACACCAGGAAGGTTTGGAAGCTTCTATAGAGACCGGTACACCAGGAAGGTTTAGAAGCTTCTATAGAGACCGGTACACCAGGAAGGTTTGGAAGCTTCTGTAGAGACTGGTACACCAGGAAGGTCTGGAAGCTTCTGAAGAGACCGGTACACCAGGAAGGTCTGGAAGCTTCTGTAGAGACCGGTACACCAGGAAGGTTTGGAAGCTTCTGAAGAGACCGGTACACCAAGAAGGTTTAGAAGCTTCTGTAGAGACCGGTACACCAGGAAGGTCTGGAAGCTTCTGTAGAGACCGGTACACCAGGAAGGTTTAGAAGCTTCTGTAGAGACCGGTACACCAGGAAGGTTTAGAAGCTTCTGTAGAGACCGGTACACCAGGAAGGTCTGGAAGCTTCTGTAGAGACCGGTACACCAGGAAGGTTTAGAAGCTTCTGTAGAGACCGGTACACCAGGAAGGTTTGGAAGCTTCTGTAGAGACCGGTACACCAGGAAGGTTTAGAAGCTTCTGTAGAGACCGGTACACCAGGAAGGTTTAGAAGCTTCTGTAGAGACCGGTACACCAGGAAGGTTTAGAAGCTTCTGTAGAGACCGGTACACTAGGAAGGTTTGGCTAGCTGGATGCTGTCGTGTTTATGCCGTATTGTTAGTATTGCATCTCTGCAGCTGACCAACCAAATATTCATCAATGTGCATCTTTGTATGATGATGCCATAACGTTGCTACATTGTGCATCTTTGTATGATGATGCCATAACGTTGCTACATTGTGCATCTTTGTATGATGATGCCATAACGTGGCTACATTGTGCATCTTTGTATGATGATGCCATAACGTTCTACCTAACCATTGTATCCTCCTCTCACAACGTGTGATATTCTACACAAAGTTTCTCCTCATTTTCGTGTCACATTTACGCTCTTTGAGAGCATCCAGTCAAAATGAGCGTACGTCTTCACAGGAAGTAACTTAAATAAGTTTATGCAACAAACTACTTAGTTTAGGAAGGATCGATGTTTGGGTTGAAATAGTAACATAAGTTTCACACGCTGCTTGTTGGCCCCGCCTCCTTCTTGGTGGCAAATCTACTCATAATCATCTTCTCAGGTATTTTCACAAATGCTGGATGAGACCAACGTGATTAACGTCATTAATCTCATTATCTGAGCCATAAAGACTTTAATTGAGCTGCTCGCGGTAATAAATGGACGCATCGTTCTGCCAATGAAGCTAAATATTACAGTTATCTCTCTGTAATGTACGGAATAGGATCTCTGGGAGTAGATGGAGAACTGAAAACTGCTGCTGAGTCTATTAGCAATTAAGAATCCCGATCCCCTCCGTTCTCCTTGAACTGTATTGGACAGCGGAGACTGTATCTGGCGTGCCATTGGTCACTGTCAGGCAGCCGTCGATATAGTGGATTCCTATTGGTTTCTGCCGGCCAGACAAACGACATCGAGAGGTGAGAAAATGGCTTATCGATGAGCGTCTGACCCACGAGGCTCTCG